>NC_085017.1:27223143-27270643 GCF_963854185.1 Sardina pilchardus | reverse complement strand
CACACACTCCTTGCACAGGGTGGAACGGAATAGCAGCCATTGTCTAGCGTTTCACTTAAAATGACAGAGGCTCATTGTGTCTGCAACAATTCGGACACTGACCTACACACACACACACACACACACACACACACACACACAGAGAGACCGGCAGAGTGAATATCATTACATAACTACAATTATAACCAACACCAAGAAAAACCAGCCACATACGTTCCGCATAAACACAGGTCCACAGAACCACAGAACAAGGCCACAGGAACCACTCCCAAACTAACGTGTCAAAGTTGCCCTGTGTAGTCCCACATTACATCTATAGCTAAGCCAATCCATCTCTTTGTAGTACTAGGACTCCGGCAGCATGCTTTCACACAGTCTCTCTACACACCTCTAATCTACTTTGCACTCTTTCTGTGGACGTACCTGTGAAGCTGCATCGGTCTAACAATCTTCGCAAAGAGTGGATGTGTGTCTGTTTCTCTCTCTTGCTCTCCCTCTTTCTCTCTCTCTCTCTCTCTCTCTCTCTCTCTCTCTCTCTCTCTCTCTCTGTGAGAGAGTGAACCAGTAAATATTTCACCCTCCCACAGTCACTTGGACTAATGAGCATGTGAGAAACAGAGGCAGTCACAGGATTGGAGTTGTGTTAGAGCAAATTAATATCCGCTTCTTTCTCTCTCTCTCACTCCCTCCCTCTACTCTACTTCCTGAGTGTGTTTATGTATGTGCACGTGTGTGATGGGGTATGAATTTGATGTGCGTGTGGGGATGTATGCAGAGAAGTTTCAAAGTGTGTGTGTGAGTGTGTGCGCATGCACACACATTTAACAAAGAATGTTAATGGCTGCAAAGCCATTCAGTCCCCTGTTTATCCAATTATTCACTTCAGAGAGCATGCAACACCACACACTCTCACACACACACACACACACACACACACACACACACACTAGTAGTTCTGGAGAAGTGACTGCTTTTAACAATGTCTCTAACAAACTCTCTAACAAAGTCCTATTCAGATCAATGACAAACATGTTTGTACTCACTAAAGTAACTGACCTTACTTTCACATACGCACACACACAAACACACACACACACACACCTCTGCAACCAATGGATGAGGACTAAATGGGTGGAGACAACGGTGCTGGTTGCCAAGCAGCCAGTGGACAGACTGAGTGTGTGAGGGATTAAAAGGGATCAGAGGTTCAGTGTGTGTCTGCTCCACTCATAACATCTGTGGAAGTGTGTGTGTGTGTGTGTGTGTGTGTGTGTGTGTGTGTGGCTGCATGTACAGTACATGCACAACGCTGCTCACTAGTTTGGAATCAAGAAAATATTTCAGACAGAAGCCAGCCAATCTATCTGAATCTGAATGCAATCAATTCTGAGCGGTAATACAAGGCATGTGCTTGATGAATGTTCACACTGTTTGCAACAGCATCGCTAATAATGATATGGTAAGGCATTTGCAACAGATGTCTGTAAACTAGCACCTCAGGTTTTCGCAGGCCTCTTGCAGGGTTGCTTTCAACTTTTGAGTTCCATCACGGTCAGTATCACAACACAGATACTATAAACACCACCAGTGTTTCCCATACATTGACTTATTTGTGGCGGCCCACCACAATATCAACACTGACCACCACACAATGATTTTATGTTGTACTACTTAAACTAGATGAACTCCTTTCATTGTAGAGCTATGCACAGTCACACCTTTGTGCAGCCTCTCTGTCCCTCAACAAACATGCATGCACGTTTAAATAATACATTAAAAAAATCCAGCCAGGATTATTGTTGTTGACTGTTGTTGACGATTGGCTAAATCGCAATTAATCCAGTAAGCATCACAAGCACACTACCACCACAAATAGAATTAAATTCTGTGGGAAACACTGACCACTGTGCATTACTATTGTTGGGTCTGCCATTGCCCCGCAGGTGGTCACCATGGTCCCCTCACAAGACCACGTGGTACTGAACAAGGCAGACAAGCTGTAGGCAAATGTCATGATTCAAATAATCTCAATGTCATGTCATCTTCGGCAGACCCAAAATAAGAAAACTCTACAACTGTACAATGTCCTTGAATTCTATTCTTGCAACTACTCAATTAAAAAGAAACAGCACTAAAGTCACCCCAAGTAGAAATACTTCCAGAAGAAAAAGGTGGCCCGTTTTCTCTTCATAGGTAGTGAAGTGGTGGTCGTAGCAACGCACGAGGACATATTAAAATGATGCAACGCTGAGGACGACCAAGGGAGAAGAGAGAGGGGCATTCAGAACTTAATGATCCATTAAGGAGGTTAAAGAGATCATGCTGCAGGAAACCGTTTGTTCTCATTGGCTTTGAAACAAGATATGTCAGTGGGACTATTAGTGGACGTACCAGACAGTTTCCTTCCCTACCTGTAATGGCCATAGAAAGTAGTGCTGCCGCGATTAATCGACATAATCGAACTAATCGATTATTAAAATTAGTCGACGCTAATTTTTGTAGTCGACTAATCGTTTTGCTTTTGACCCCCTATTTATTTTTGGTCTCCCGTCTCTAACGGTTGTAATGTTATTAATTCTGTTATTAACTCTACAAAAGTAGGCTGATATTGATATGAGCATATCTATATCTATGGCTATATGTCATGTTTTGGCCCTTCAGTTGAGTTAAAAATAAAATTGACACAACAAAATAACGAAAACGTCGTTTAGATTAGTCGACTAATCGAAAAATTAGTCAAAAGATTAATCGTTAGAAAATTAGTCGTTAGTGGCAGCACTAATAGAAAGGAAGTGGTCATAGAACACAGGAATCCAAATGACATTTCAATTGAAATGAAACAAGTTAAATAAGTGTATCATTTCTAGATCACATTGCTCAATATTCATTATGTTCCTTCCCCTGTTAGCAATCTAGAAATACACCTGGACGATGCGTAAATATGGAGGTAATAAAAGTTGATATAAAAGTTCAGCTGCAAAATCAGCCTTTTGTCCTGCTGGGTTTTCATGAGAAAAATGATGCATGGCTCCCTCAAGCTGCTGACACATACGCATAATGTTCCTGAGTATGGTTGTAGTATGGGCCCATTCATTGGCCAATATGGGCCCACAATAGTTTTTCTGGGGTGCAATCATTAGTAGGCCAATGTTCATAATCGCCCAATCAGAACACATGATCTAGTTATGTGGTTGCCCAGTAACAACATGTCCAAAAAGTGGGCCTGTGTATCATCGTCACATTTAGAGGACTGGCCTTAGCGGCTAGTCGAAATCTACCAGTCTGGTCACACTGTGAGCCTAGACTACACGCACATGGGGAGTTCAAACCAGCTCAAAAACAGGATTTGGACCAGAGAACATATTATTACCATATTTATTATCCTAAATCTCATCATGATGTAGTGCTTTACTATCTGAAATGGCTAACAATACCGAGTGAATGACTCACTTTACCTGGCTTCTGGCTGAAAACTTGTCTGAAATTCTTTCTCTCTCTGTATGTGTGCGTGCGCGTGTGTGTGTATGTGTGCGTGCGTGTGTGTGTGTGCGCGTGTGTGTGCGTGCGTGTGTGTGAGCGTGTGCATGTGTCTATGCACATTTTTGATGGTCACTTTTCCTTCCTGCTTAAAATCTGGCGTACCAATGTTTCCCGTCTTGCTCCCTCTCACGCTCCCGGGAATCACTCAGTTACTGACAGTGAGGCGGAGTCAGTGTGTGCGAGGAAACCGTCAACTACGGCCCCACGCGCCAAAAAGAGCACAAAAGATCCCTATTGTGAACCTAATGAGTTCATACACGTACACACACTCTCCTATCCAATACAAGAGGGGCGAGAGGTGGGGGTTGTCTAGAGGCAGCCTAATGGGCTCGACCCCCCCACCCCCAACACACACACACACACACACACACACACACACACACACACACACACACACACACACACACACACACACACACACATGCTGCATACATGTAGGTCAAACTGCATGGCCAAGTGCCCAAGCATAAGAGGATTAGGCCATTAGAGCAAATATGGCCTATGGGGTGATGCATTTATGAAAGATCATTATCAATGCAATTGACAAAACAATGAGACAATATTGCCTTCAATAGAGGAGGTAGAAATTATGGGATTCTTTTAAGCACTGATGTCTCGCTCATGGACTCATCGCCTCTCTCTGCTTAGCAATATTTGAAGAGCAGCGGTGTGACATAACACGTCACATGACCTTCCGTTGTTCTCTAGCACCCTCCTGCAGGGTCTGCAAGCGTGGACGCATGTGTGTGTGCGTGTGTGTGCGTGCGCATGTGTCAATGTGTGTGTGTATGAATGAAGAGACATTTTCAATTTAAAAAAAAAAAAAAAAAACCTTGAGGAAGGCCTTGATAGGAATAGTAATGCGTCAGAGATATATTTGAGGGAGGAAAGAAAATTATGCTGCGCTAATATTTGCCTTTGTCCACAGCAGGCTAAAGTAGGCTACAGCGAAATACAGTACATGCACTGTTTGAGACTATGAATTTACAGGGAAACGGAATGAATCAGTTACATTTTTAGCAGAAGAGTGCCAGACTGTTGTTGGTATTAACCATAAACTCAAAAAATCATAATCATAATCATAAAATCAAATCACTGTCCATGTTGTTTTGTAGGCATACGTTATAAACCGACACTGAATTTAGGCATAACTAGTTGCAGTAGGCCCAGGCATATCTGCAGTTCCAACCCCAGGGAATCCTAATGGATTCAATTTAACATTCACTCTGCAAGTAGGCCTACACCAAAGATGAAACTTGAGTGTCTGTTATTTGTTTCTATACTATGTCTGCATACAGGGGGCCAAACTTCACGCACTAGGCCTACAAGCACAAGTCCAATCAAAGCAAAGACGCAGTCCTAGAATCCAATGATCCACTTGTGTGTGGTATAGTGGGTATAAACGACTGAAGTCCCTCCCTTTAGGATCCCCGGAAACGCACGTCATTAAGGCGAAGGGGGTTTCCCCAGCATGCGCCACCTGGTCGTGAGTACTCACAAACTCTACCCGTTAATCCAGCTCATTATAAGGACGCGGAGCTCTCAGCTCGGACTTGGGCATCCACCATAGGGTAATTTGGTTCCATATACAAACAGCTGTATGAGCCTTAACCTTTTTTTCTGGATTGGTCAGAGAGTGATACGAGGGAAACTAGCGTTGACAAGTTATTGTTACAACCAAGAGTAGGCATCTGCTGGACACAAGCAAACATAAACTACAGTTTACCATACGCGTTCTTTGGTGGCTTGTCCAAACATGCGAACGCACACGCCCTCTTGTACGGGAAGTATTTACTGAATCGAAGGACTGCCTTTTAAAGCTTCGTGTGTCTACGCAGTGGCAGAAGCACAGTTGCATGCGAGCTCGAGAACACATCTTAGGGCAGCATGACTGTTAGCCAATTACAGACATCCTGCCACACGTGCGCCATGTTTGACATCCATTCAAAGCACAGATAGTGGCTGGACAGGGAAACACTATTTATAATCTTGCGATTGAGAAGCAGGAAACACTATCTCTCCCATTTTCAACGCAGTTTATGGGGGCCATGTCTGTAAATTCCCCCAGCTACCTATGCGCCCTCAGAGGAGGCTATACTGCTACGATGACCAAAACGGCGTTAACGCATAGGTTAGCGCCACAAAAGTGCTCAATAATTCCTGACCATAGGCTACTTTTCTTGTGCACTCGGCTCAAAACTTGTTCATCACGCAGGTCTGATATTCTGAAACGAGTAAAGAAGTACCTGTAAATGCCAACGTGGGTTATACACCTCTCCCGTCCTGGTGACCCCTCGGCGCACGGATCCCGCAAGCTAGCACCAAACTCGACGGCGTTACACACAATGTCAATCAAACAAACAGGCACCACCCATCTGAAAATGTCACATGATTTGGACCAATCACAGCTAAGTGAAGCTAATAACTCCCCCTTCGGCCCCGCCCCATCACGACCGTCGTTTTGCCATGTATGACAGATTTACAATACACATAGGCCTATATACTAAACGATATAATGTCTCATGCGAACCAGTGGTGCTGTGTCTGAGTATCTCTACTCAGGTCAAGGAATTGTGATAGCAGTGGAAGACAAACTAGATAATGGTATGCGTCCAGACAGCTTAATGCTTGAGAAAGAATAGACAGCATTTTGAGTTAAAATGTACATGATTAAATACTAGACGGCATACCTAGACCTGAAATGCATCAGTGTAAGGCATAGGCAACAGCTACCAACATCAAGACAAAATTGCTAAGTAACAGTCACTGGTGTCCAAAGTAATCAATTAATTCCAAACTGGAAAAGTATATGCCAAAAGGTTAAATAACTGACAGCGAATGGGAGTGCAGAGGTTTCTTGATGACAGAGTGACAGGTAAAACACATTTACTACTACTATTACACATTGTTGTTGGGGGTAAAAAAAATAAAAAATAAAACATATAATTCCATGTGTTTATGGATTTTGGAATGGCAACAGCGGATTTCACCTGCCATGCCATTGAGAGAGATGCACATGAAAGAGAATAATACAGAAAGAGAATACTATTCAAACTACAGTGTAACAAGGAATCACTCTGGATCACTGCATCTGTCAATACTATTACTAGAGATAAGAGTGCTAACATTGTAAGTACTAGTCACTGTGTGCTTGGAGGGGAGAGAGGGAAGTGCATGGTGTGTGTTGGGTTGTTAGAAGTATTAGGAGAGGAGGGGCCCTTAGAAGAGATGGGTCTTCAAGAGCTTTCTG
This sequence comes from Sardina pilchardus, assembly GCF_963854185.1. NCBI lineage: Eukaryota > Metazoa > Chordata > Actinopteri > Clupeiformes > Clupeidae > Sardina > Sardina pilchardus. The sequence continues at coordinate 27,263,853 of NC_085017.1, read as the reverse complement.
TGTCATTTGCAAGTGTTCGTGGTAGGTATGTGATGATCATTTACTGTAATTTGCTGTCTAATTGGTTGGTAGGGAGACTATTATCTTGGCGGTAGAGTGCGATTTTAACGAGTTTGTTTTCGGAGGTGACGGCTAACATTGTGAAGAAACAGGGGGAGCAGGCTGAGTTGAATTCTGCTATTGTAAAGCAACAGCAGGAGGTGGGGGCAGCAGACAGAGCTTTCAGTGTGCAGTTGAGCTGTGCATGTTTTTGGCTGGCAGTGACATGAGCGTGGAGCTGAGGTTGACTAAGACGACTGATGCGAAGTTGCAGGTGTCTTTGGGTGCTGAAAGAGGGATTGGAAAAGGCAAGCCACTGTGTCCTCCATTCCTTGTTTGGGTCTGTATGGAAACTGATATGGCTCTTGCTGTAGTCTGATGGATGGAGGGATGTGGCGAAGGACTATTAATAATTATTGGTGTGAGTACGACTGGTCGGAAGTGGTTGGGCTCTGAGGGGGGGATGGATCTTGGTTTGAGTGTACTTTTCACTATATATACTTTGTCTGTTGTTGCACTGATGTTGCAGAGGTAGTGAACATAGTACATTTGTGCAGATAAAATCTTCATGGTATAAAAGTGGCATGTTGTGTGCAGACTGTGCAGATTGCAATGTTGCTTAAGTCACATTCATTAATAGGGTATTACACATTCAGAACATGATATGATTTTTGGATGTATAGCTAATTGTACATAGTTTTATTTTATTTTGAGCAGCACGATAGAGCAGGTCAGACTATACTGTATATTGGTGTATTGCATTGTTAATCAATCATTGAGTAACCAAGGTTGTATAGACCTGAGGGCCACAAGGAGATGCAGGAGTAGAGGAAAGAGAGGACATGGAAATCATGATTTGCAGCTGTGTGGAGAGGACTTGTACCATGCAGTACATGTAGCTGATTATGTTATTACACTGTTAGTGTGGATGTTACAATCTGCTCTTGTATTTTCATCAGACAAATGCTTCATGCTCGGTACCATGGACAGCAATAAAGGTAAGCATGGGTTCACAAAATGTGCTGAATCATACAAAAGACCATTTCCACCCTAATAACGCACACACTATCGCATCTTTGGAGGCTGGAAGCTTTAATCTACCTCAAGCACATTTGCTTGAACGTCTCCCCATTGTGAGGAAGATGAGTCTTTCATTTCCATCCATGAGTGGACACGAGAGAATATCTGCTCTTACTATGTCAGCCCAGAGAGAAAAGTCAAAAGTCTGGTTACCCGAGGAGAAATCACCTGGCTGGCAGGTACACTTCTTGTGTATATATGGAATATTGGTTGAAATGTATGGATTCATGAGTCCCACAGGCATACAGGTTTGCTGGTAAATCTGGGATCCAGAGAGCAGAAGAACTGAATGATCAAGTTGTCTCGTGCCCGCACAAAGATAGTGGTAATGGTACTCGCCTGACAGCCATTGCGGATCCTTTCCCCCGTCTGATGAAGCTGCTGTCACTTCAAGTTCAGTGCTTCACCTGATAGCAGAAATGAATGAATATTTCCCCTAATGTTGAAAGTTATGACTGAATTCTGTCAACAATTTGATTCATCTGACTGTGATTACAACTCCAGTATATGTAGGCCTATGTGAATAGATGCATGTTTCTCTCTGTGGGACTGGACATATGGATATCAGGAAAGAGGATATCAAGACAGAAATGTATGTCTGTATCTCCTGTGCCTCGGAGAAGAGTGGAACACACCACCATGACATGATTTCTCTATGATGTAAGAGATTCACTATAAACATTAAAGGAAAGCCATACTGCCACCCTGTGGCTATTTTTTAAAAATACACCTGATGATAAACAGGAACTTCAGTTTCATCCAATTAGGGCTGGCTGCAGAATTCAGCTTGTTGGCCTTTTGGCCATAGATATATGTCTATGCTTTTGGCCCCCTCACTGTTGACTTCAAAGCAACGCTGCCACCGTGAGGCACTTAACCCTAACATACCGTAACTCTTGCCTATAACCCTCGCGCCTTCCAGACAGTGCTGCCTTGAATTCGATGGTGGGGGCCAAAAAGACGATACAACAGAATTCAGAGGGGGCATTAGGAATTAGGGCACTTAACAAAGACACACACGTCAGAAGAAAACAGAGAAAGAGAGATAAGTTTATCACTGTTATTATACTAGCCATGTTATGTGTGGCATATTCACTCATTCAATGTTCATATTCTATGCTGTAATTAGATCCCCTTTCCTGGGAACTGTAAATAAACATATTGTTTGGCAATCACAACAAAGGGCCATTCGTTTTTTTTTGAGGGGGCACCCCATTTTCATAAAATATTACTGTAAATAATAATATTATATTAATCTGACTGTGCCCTTATGCATACTCAACAGATATACAGATTTACTGTTCTACAGATTTATCTGTAGCTATGAGGTCAGCCCTGACATTATGCTTACATTAGCACAAGCGTCAGCAGTTTTGTGAAGGTATCATGCTGAAAATCTTAGCTAAGAACTTTTGGTGTATAATTAAGGATAACTCTTGGCTGTTAAACACTGTTTTAACACGATGCTTTCCATACATCATTACTTTTGCTAATGTGGCTATAGTATCTGTATAATTATCCCATATTCAGTCTATTCTGAATTCACAACACAACAAAGTCATCAGCATGCAGTGGCAATGTAAAAATATATTTCTAAAATGCTTTTCGTCTGAACTTAAGAGGTCCATCAAGGTATGGAGTAATTTCCCTTGAGTCATTTTTTAATAAACATCATTTCAAATGGTTATGTCAGCATAAAAATAGTACATTGGTTTCCCTAGACTCATAACCACATTTCACTTTGTGAAGACTGAAGAGTCTGGGTAGGCTACTCACTATTGGAAAATGTTTCCAATCCTTGCATCGAACTGGACATAGACTTTGCATTGGCTTTGAAATCATTGGTTTCAACATAACCAATAACATTGATCAGGGATTCCAAAGGTTACTTCCTACTTTGCCTAACCTTTACAAACGTATAATAAACTGCATCAGCAGTTAGGAAACAATGTATTTACCTTTGCTGTATACATTTACACATTCATCCGAATCCATTGGTGTTAGCAGGCATTTCTATTTACCACAGTCACTTTTGATTCTGATTTTGAAGTCATCCCCTCTTATTGCTGATTGGCCCTCCATCTTAGTGGCTGAGGGAATCGAGAACACATTGAGAGGAGCGGGACTAGTATCTCGGTGAAATTTAAATGATTGGAGATAGGCGGGCGGGGCCAGGTAATGAAATATTTGGTCAAAACGTTGATGACCATATTTTTCTGTCCTAAGAAATAGCTATGGCTGACACAAATGGCTGACGGAAATAGCCAAGTTGCTAGGCCTGACAGGACCCAAGTTTAGACTCAGGAATGCATGTGTACCCTGCTACCAAATGTAGAAAAAACCTGAGATGGTCCCTCTGATCCTACAGTATGAGATGAAAGAGACAGAACACAAATACCAAACACACAGCAAACCACATTATATGATGAATACATTGATACTCCAGATAAATTAAGCTCAGACGGAGCAGATCAAATGGCGGAAGCGGAGCCAAGTTATTTTCTAATTTTATTGGTAAATTATCATTTTCAAAAAGACCCAAGCAGTATTTCAACTCAAGCTACAGTTTCAATGTGCTGAAATAACTATGTACAAAGAGCTTCAGTTCATCACATTCAGAACAAGATTAGATACAGTTGTTGTGCCCGTTGATCTCAACAGAACGCTGATCTACTCTGCGTCTAGCTAGCAAGGTTTCAACTGGATTTAGGAAACAGGCAAGAAGCGGGGAGGCTTTTTACTGTCTACACACAGCAGGGACATATGACAGCAGTGGTACCATTTCAGTGCCTAAAAGGAAACAATTAAAATAACACTGGTGTTTATACATGTGTACTTTAAAAAAAAAAAAATTAAAAAAAATAATAATCATGCAATCATGATCATTCTATGCAGCATAATTTTTTTAATACTGTCAGTAATGAAGGCAGATAGAATCATGAGGTGTAAATACAAGAGAACTTGCCATTATGAAGTTCATGAAAACAAATAACTCGACTCACAGTGAATGCAAAAAAGTAAGCCTATGTATGGCATGTCACTTTTTAAAATGAACAGTCTCCCTGCAAGGATCTGCTCAGAACGGACATTTTGTTGGCGAAATTGGCACAAAAACACTTACACAGTCAGTTATTGAATGACTTTTAAAATACCTTGGGGACATTTACAATACCTTTTTTCTCTTTTAATGTACCGCGGTCGTAAGCATTGGATAATCAATCACAATACATAAGGACTTTTCAGCTTTCCGTAGCTGTTTCACCTAGCAGCAACTGAACAAAAGAATTGCATAAAATTGTAGTGCAATGGGCAATTTGATAATAAAGAGAGCCTCATTTGGTCTGGTCAGTAACAAAAACGGAGTTCTTAGAATGTGTACGAGTCCGTTGGGCAGGGGTCTTTAGGTCCAGGCGGGCCAAATCCAGATGGCGCTGCAGCTCCAAATTAATATTACAGGTGATTCAGACACTTCAATACGTATGTAATCAATGGATCATTGTTTTTTTTTTAAGACTACAATCAATTTCACAAGTTATTCTTTAAGTAATTAACACTGAGGACAATTTTCAGATTATTTTCAGATTGCTCTACTGTAAAGAACCTGAAGTGGATCATTCATGACTCCGTGTTACCTGGACTGACAATGTGAGTTCATATACCTGCGCATGTCCGACCAGACTGACAACTTAAACAGTGGGGTCTTCGGATGGCTCCCGGTCTATGCAAAGGTGTTCTCGGGATAGCTGACTTTGATGGCACCCCAGTAGCAGGCTCTGATGAGGCAGATCAGACCCAAAAGATAAGCGAAGGCCCAAGAAACATAGGTAGCATGGTAGCGACTGGCGAATTCCTGAGTCCCCACCTGAAAAGGTGTTGAGAGAGAGAGAAGAAGAGAAAATGAAGACAGAAGTAAAGAGGCTGAAGTGGAACTCCCAACAACTTCTAGACAGATACTGTACAGTAGTATAGTAGTATGTACTTTTTTGATCCCATGAGGGAAATTCGGTCTCTGCATTCATCCCAGTTTGTGAATTACTACTAATTACTTACTAATCGTACTAAAGGTAAAGATGCACATTCAGATGCACAATTCATGAAGCCACAAAGAAAATATAGCAGACAGTGCATTATGACTTTTCATTTCTTAAAATCCACAGGTGAGTAACAACCCATATGGCCAGTGTTACCTCAGAAAGACTCCCAACACTGAACCTCTACTACAGGCCACAGATAAGGAGTCATGCACAAGCAGGGGTCAGATGTGGGGTGAGGTGAGGAGCGCTTACCGTCAGTCCGACGCCAATAAAGACACAGATCATGCCCACTGTGATGTAGGCACAGCAGCGCCTCCGAGGAAGGGCACTGCCCACAGAGGATCTGCACACAGGACAGGGCACACGGTCAGTCCACAAATCACACTCACATGCAGCACACTACAGTAATTTCCCGCATATAAGCCGCATTGTGTATAAGCCGCAGGACAGTGTTTTATGCAAGTTAAAAGAAAGAAAACCATATTAACACCATATTAACTGCCCCCCTGTATTAATCTCATAGCTGAAGAAATTTTGCAAAATCAATGTATAAGCTGCGGCTAATAGTCGGGAAATTACGGTATTAGCCTGGGTGTTGCTATTAGCCATGCTGCCTTGCGTGCCATTTCATTCACGCTGCTAAGTCAGTCTGGAAACTACCGCCCCAATTTTTGCCTGAGATAAGGGACCAACCACAGAACAAGGGGGGGGGGGGGAAGCAATACGATGATGAGCTATGCACAGACGCATCTGATAGACATCCGTGGCACCCAATGAACGGATCTGGGCATTTTTTCAAATACGAGAAAATGAACGTTTGGTTGCCAGACCACGTCTCATTTGAAAAGTGGTAGGCGCTAGCTAGGCTAGCACACTATGGGAAATAGCCAAACTGTACTAGCTACAGTGCAAGTTATAGCTCTCTGATCAATATTCTTCGCCATTATTTCATAAACAAAGATCTATAAACTACTGTTAGCAACTTGTATACTGTTTAGCAAAGACCTATGTAAAATAATATGTCAAAGTCACAGTAGTTTTTATCCTGAAACAGACTACACAATACAATATAATACAATACAATACAATACATAAGCGCGCACACACACACACACACACACACACACACACACAAATATATGTATTCTTTGCTGGGAGTCTGAATTTAGGAAACCTTGCTCTTGTAACTGATAGAAAAATGACCACATAAGCTGTAAAATAACTAGCTTCCCCATTTCTAGACATGAAGTGTATATGGCCAGGGACCACTGACTGACAGCAAGACAGTGTGGTAATTGCTGTGTAATGCTAACTGGAGGCTTCAGTCAACAGGACAGTCAGGCTGACAGGAGGCGGGCTCCGCGCTGACTCACTCTTCCTGTTTATCATGTGAGGCTGTGAGGTAATGCGGTGGGTGGGTGGCCAGATCCTTCTCCAGCCCACTCCCACCACAAGACTAACTGGAGTAAAGCCCATTCCTGATTGGCTAAATCCACGGGGATGCAATTCATACTCGATATATTACTCTCTTGTTACGACTGCTGTTTGATCTGGCTCTCTGTAATGCACACTGGAAAATGGCAGAGTGAGTCACATGAGAGTCTCTGTTCCTCCTAAGCTGTAAAAAAAATCCCTCGATCACAAGAGGTTTCTCAGTGACAAGAAAAAATGCTTCACAAAGAGTTGCAAACATCTGTTTTTATACTCATATTAGCCTACTCTTTCATTGCAAAATCATTCAAGACTTAAAACATTTCGTGTGAACAGAATGAACATTTTGCAATGAATCAATCATGAATCTCCATCTGGTTATTAACAGGCAAGCTTATTATTTTTTCAGCCTTATACATTAACATGTGTATGAATTTAGTTCAGCTCAGCTATGGTCATGCCTCTTCAATGGATTGTGTATGTTTCTGATAGGAACAGCACATGGCATGTTAAAGGCAGTGATTTAAAGCTGTCTGTTTATTTACTTACTAGCCCTTAAAGGATCTAAAATAGCTCTACGGCGGCTGGGGAGGGTTATCTTACCAATACACACTTTAACACTATAGAACTGGCATAAAGGTCATTTTGACTGTTTAGAAAGTTGTTTGTATATGGACTGAAATAATACAGCCCTGCAGGTTGAATACAGTTTCAAATCTAGGGGTCAAAATGACACAGCAGTTCTAGTGGTTATGAAATTATGGTGCCTCTAGTGTTAACAGACAGCAAGGCACACACACGCACGCACACACACACACACACACACACACACACACGCACACACACACACACACACACACACACACACACACACACACACACACACACACACACACACACACACACACACACACACACTCCTTCAACTCTTTGAAATCCCCTCACATGCTCCTCATGTGATTGGATTGGGGAAACATTCTTGTGGAATCCCAACAAAATCAGAATCAGATAGCTTAATACAATACTCCCTAATCCCACTCTCTTCAGGTTTTTATTTTTTTTCTCTCTGGCTTTCATTCCCCCCTCTTGCTCCTTCCTATGTCTCATTTCTCTGTGGTCTCAATCCCTCTACCCATTTTGCCATTTCTTCTAGTCATGAGTGTGAGTGTGAGTGTGAGTGTGAGTCTCACGTTTCACCATCACCCTCTATCTCACATGGCTATCACTTCCACTGTGTCACTCCAATGCTGCCTGCTGTGCGTCACGTGACTTCACCCAGGAGGTAAGCAGCATTCTCAGACACCAGCCCCATTCCCTGAGGGCCCCAACTCTGACACAATGGCACAGTAAAGGCTGCTCCTTCAGAAGGACATGGTTTTTAAAACCAGCCTGTGGGAAACCAACGTTGATGCTGCTAGCTGGTTGAAGCTAACAGCCCAAAGCCTAACCCTCTTGCATAGACCTGTCTGTGTGTGAGAGAACAAAGACTAAAAGGCTCCTGCTGAGTAGAACACTTGGACTGATTCCAATCTCAGCCCCAGAGGCGACTAAGGTCACACTGGCCCCCTTGGAAGCAGAGAGATTCAGGAACTCACATTTTTTTGCAGTGTGGGCACTTGGCTAAAGTGTTGAAGCGCAGCTCCATCCACTGTGGAGAGAGAAACGAGGGATGGAGTTAATGCACAATGTACAGTACATCACAACACAACACACAACACACACATACAAACACTTGCACTAACACATTTCTAGACACAATGCTGCTATATTCTCTCTCACACACTCTCTCTCTCACACACACACACATACATAGTCGTGAGCAAAGAGACAAGGCACAAACTATTGGGTTACAGTGCAAATCGTTCTGTGATTTCCAGGATGTTGACACAAGAACATCAACATCTTTTTCAAACAACCGTATGCAATTGGATAAAAAAAAAATAAATCACTTTGTGCTGACAGGCCTGAAGCTTAGAGACGACAATTTGTTTCTCATTAGACCACAATGCATGAGGTTATTATTAGTGACAGTATCACGGTACAGAGGCAAAAGGCAGTGACAGTGTGAGTGGTTAGATGTTGAACTCCTCCTAGCTCTAGTCAGAGGTGGAAAAGTCCAGCTTCAGAAAGTAAAAGTCCTACCACATGTCTGTGCCAACCATTCACTTAAACCAGCTGATTATAATTAGCACAACTGTTCAGCCAGGTAGAGCAGCTAATTAGTGAGATCACCTGTGATAAGTGCACACGTAGAACCAATACATGGTTGGGTTTTTACTTTCCGAAGCTGAACTTTTCCCACCCCTGGCTCTAGTTTCATATTCACGTCTCTGGTGATTGCAGACAAACAACAGGCACACATACAGTATCCACGTCATTCAGTGAGAGGCCACTGCAACCGGCCATGGTAGGACAGCACAGCACTACCACTGATTGGAGGGTTAAACAAACTTCAATCATGTCTGTGATTCCAAACTAGCATTAGGAGACAAAGAAAACGGAGACACTGGTCAGTCCAGTCAGAGTGGACTGCGGGGGGGGACAATTCAACCTGAGAGCTCTTGGAGGAAGAGGAGGAGCCCTCTGCAGGGAGGTCAGATGCATGCTGGGATGCCGGGGCGTCGTCACTGCCCTAGACGCCGGAGGCACAACAGGCACCCGTTCAGAACATGGAGCGTGGCTAACTGCTCGCCCCAACACCAAGCATCAGCTAGTCCTGTCTATCAATTGGGCAAACAATTCTGCTAATTCTACCAAAGGGCAAACATCCTCCTCCCAAACACACACACACACACACACACACACACGTACACAAGGGCGCGCACACATACACACGGCCACACGGCCACACGGCCACACACACACACACACACACACACACACACACACACACACACACACACGCACACACACACACACACACACACACACACACACACACACACACACACACACACACGCACGGACACACACACATTCTTCAAATGCATACCAGGAGGCTGATGAAATCATATATGTAGAGGGATTAGGGGCGTGGTTCTATAGGGATCAATATAGAACATATCACATGGCTACTGCCATCCGCAAACGGATGTTCAACGGATACTTTGACACTGTAACATGAACATACACAGGTTAAGAGTAGGTTAGGAGTAGAACATAAAACAACTCGGCCTAGACCCAAAGACCAAAACCCATCCAACCACCAGATCCGCTTACATTCACGCACACTGGCTGGGTTTCCCAGAGTCGATAAGTACTAAGAACTTCTTAGGAGCGTTCTTAGAACGTTCTTAGAGCGCTCCTAAGACGTTCTTAGCACTTAAAGAGCTTCTTAACGAATCTGGGAAGCCCGGCCACTATTGAACACAACCACACACTCAGTAGAGCTCGCACAGGATAGGATGAGATAAAGAGTGATCCACACATTTAACTTGGGTTATATACAGTATGCACATTAAAAAGAAACAAGGTGAGCAGTGGTCAGGTGGGGTTCCTACCAGGAACGTGTTGCCGCAGTGACCACACACCACACGCATGCCTTCGGGCTGCACGGGTAAGGCAGGCTGCGCCGGCTGCTCCTCCGGGATCACCATCACTGGGCTCAAGTTGATGATGCGTCTACTGGGGGAAGCAGAGGCGACACTTGATGATGTCAAAGAAACAGTGACTCAGGGAAAGAGGCTCATGTGGTAGGCTCTTCTCATCACTCTCCTCGGTCCTCTGGCTCGCTCCCATTGATCTATAAAGAACTCTGGATAGACTATCCCATTGTTGCCGCCCCATCATTCTTTATAGATCAGTGGGAACGAGCCGGAAGGACCACAGATCGAGGACCGAGGAGAGATGTTGAGAAGAGCCTAGAGCGTTTACTTTGGTCTGGCTTTTGGTGGATTGTCTTGGTGGACCACTCTACCCTGATGGTGATCAATGATTCTGATGGGTTTCTTGTTGTGCACATTATTAACCTGATGCCTGATTATATCCTTCTTCATGTTGTTATCTTTATAGTTAATGTGTGGATATTGTCATCCACACATTGCCATCCATCCAGGGTGACACTATTTTGCTGTCATCGTTATAGCAATGCTCTTGGTGTGAAACGTTCTTTTAGTCTTCACCATGCCTGAGAATACCATGCTTGTTGTACATTAGGTCTGTCACTCACCCACACATGCATGGACTCATTCTCCCAGTGTGTCATAGTACTTATATATTGCATGTACAGTATACACACACAGAACTCCCCCCCTCTCTCCCTCCCTCCCTCTCTCACATACACACACATACACACACACACACACACACACACACACACACACACACACACACACACTCACACACACAAATCTGACAAAACCATCACGTCACATTTACCAGTTGGGCCGGGGGCACCCTATTCTTCTTGACGTGTCTTTACAGATAAGCAGGCAGTTGCAGGGACATCTCACGTACTTCTTTCCAGTTGGAGGGTTTTTGATGGGCTGTGGGGAGAGAGAAGCCATGGACTTATCATTACTGGGAATCAACCCACTTCAGATGTACTGCAACGCTTTAGCTGCTTTAGCATAGCTCTCTAAGCTAATGCTGCTACTGGGCGGTAATGCGCTCTCAGTGCCCAAATACACAGAGTGCGGGTACTGCCAGGCTACAAATGTTCGTTTTTGTGCCAAGTCATGAAAACGGAGACTTTGAAATTTGGAATCCTTGCGTGTTTAAACCTAGACAAACTAGAGTCACACAACTGTTAAAACCCCTTATTGAGGTCAGTCCTACATGGAATGACTGCATATTCTGATCCTTCTCAGCTGAGATTTGACTGTTGGGCAACACAAGAGAACAGTCCGACTACCCGCTTCAGCCATCAGCTCAACAGCCAGGCCAGTGTCTGAGCTCTCAAAACAATTGGCCCAGATATGCACCTGGCCAAAGACGGCATTTCTGATGACCACACATGTACAGTGCATGGGTGCATATAGACAAATGTTTACAATTTCTTTTGCCATTTTTTTCATTTTTGATAGGAGAGTAAGAGACTGCGACTGACTGGCACTGACTGGACTTTGGGCACTGTAGCCAATTCGGCTTTCAAGTCATGATGCAATAATGGCCAGATAATTCTCTTCCCAGGTCCAACAGCTTTCAGACTCACTTGTTTTTCACCATAGACAAGTAAACTATCTTTTTCCATTATTCTGAGTAGCCCTTAAGAATATTGTCATCTCACTACTCACTTGTTGCCTCAACCTAATCAAATCCTATTTTTCGCGGAAGCCTGGAAGTTACCCTCGAATATATCATCTGGCTGCACAGCTGCAGGAATTGCTCTGTTAAAGTTTAGTGATTTTGTTTTACGCTCGCTAAAACAGAAGTGATGATGACAAGGTTTACAAGTTGCAAAAACTGTCTAGCTGCGCTAATAACTGTCTTTTCACGAAAAAAGTTGGGCCGTGATGTTGGATCAACAGAATTGTGCCATAGTGCCTCCAAAAGTCTACATTTTAACATAGCAGTCAAGTCAGGAGTGACAACTCAGAGAACTCAGCTGAAAAGATACTGTAGACAACACACTGCTATCTCTCTGTGTAGATTACCTTACGACTCTGCTGAATGAGATATGTAAACAGCAAACACCAGATGAAAACAGATAAAAATACACCCAGGTGTGTTACTCTGGATACCTGTACTTGGCTCGGCTACTTCTCCGCCCACCACAATGACAATAAGGACACCTCAACAGTATAACATTCCCATTTATCCCCTAGATGGAGGGTTGATGATTATCAATAACTGTGTTGTGAGTTAGCAGGTAGGACCAAACATTATTGTGTGTTCCTTTTCTAATTTGAGAGAGAGGGAAGTCCATTATCAAGAAGATAGTCTACTTTATGTTAGGTGAGTAGCTAAGCCTATACGTCACAGAAAGACGTTTGTGTGTGCTTGAGTGTGTGTGTGTGTGTGTGTGTGTGTGTGTGTGTGTGTGTGTGTGGTTGAATGGATGAACAAATGCATTGCAAATGTCTCACCGTGGCCTCGTTGCAGACAGTGCACTTGACCACATGCTGATGAAGCTTGCCGTCCAGGTTAATGAGCGACTGACAGACGCGGCAGTTAATGACCGGCACTCCCCCTGCATCGGGACTCGCTATGGCTGTGTAGGGAGGAGGTAGCTCAGCTGCGAAGACACACACACACACACACACACACACACACACACAGACACAGACACAGACACAGACACACACACACACACACACACACACACATACACACACAAACACACACAAAAACGTAATGCATTTATTACATCATCTGGATGTTACAGTCATCTGGATAGTCTATATTATGACAGGGACTGACAGCACGTCACTGAATCCAACCCATGAGCAGCACACACTGAAAAGTCTGCCAAAACGCTACATCAGACATACACATGTATTAGCAGGTCACTACACTGAGATCACACATTGGGTCAGTACGGCTCTTTCTCCGAATAAAGACACGAGCTTAGCTGAAGGCCAATGGGCAGAGCTGCGGTAACGGAGACACTTGATCATATCATCATCAGAGTGGCCTGACAAGGGGCTTGTGCTGAGTCAGCCACAGCGTCACACTTACGACCCTCCTAGGGCTAACATTACCCAACACTGGGGATGCCTGGACAGAGGCCACGGAGACCCAACAATCAATTGTCTTAACTTAACTCCATCTAAGAAGAATGTGTGTGTGTGGGGGTGGGGGTGGGGGTGGGGTGGTGTGTGTGGGGGGGTTATGTGCGTGGGGTGTGTGTGTGTGTGTGTGTGTGTGTGTGTGTGGGTGGGGGTGGTGTGTGTATGTGTGTGTGGGTGGGGGTGTGTGTGTGTGTGTGTGGGTGGGGGTGGTGTGTGTGCGTTAGTGTGTGTGTGTGTGTGTGTGTGTGTGTGTGTGTGTGTGTGTGTGTGTGTGTGTGTGTGTGTGTGTGTGGTTGAGGGTGGTGAGTGTAGGCATGATCCTACAGCTCAGCAGACTCCTAACGCTGCAGCCCCATGATCCTGGGCTGTTTTCTTTTCTTCATGTGACTCATGCGTAATCCCCTCACTCTTGCAGCCCACGTGACAACCGAGGTCAGGAAGAGAAGTGAGAGCGTCAATCACCTTTTCGGACAACATCTCATTCATCTATCTCAAGAGGAGAAGTAGCGACGCTGTCTGCAGTGCTCAGATGCCATGCACTCATTATATTTGAGCCATCATCTCCACCCTCAGCAGAAGCCACTGGCAACATGACACACTGACATTGACCACTAACAAAGCATAATAAAAAGATTCAAATGTACCTATATTATAATTACATTTTTACAACACCAGCTTACGCTTTCATGCCCTAATACCTATACGATTCATTCTAAACAGTTTTTGTAAACTGACACTTTTTGACATCAACACCACCATGGGGATGTGGTGAAAACTGTAAACGCTGAACTAACATGCAGCTTCCCCAAGCCCCACTCTCGCTCTCTTCTCCAGTGTCTCAATTCCTCCTTTGCTCGACCAGCGTTGTGCTCAGAAAGTGAAAAGGGATCTTTGGATGGAGCGACTAGTGAATGTCACGCTTTCCTGAGAAACCTCTTCTTCTGTTTACAGTCCCTCCCATTAGAAATGCACTGACAGACAGGAATGTTTCATGTAATGTATACACAAGTTGGAACACAACGCAAACCACTAGAAAATCCAACAGACTGATTTAATGGACAGCTTCAATATGTACTGTATATTAAGCCTGTGAAATGTTGTGATAATATGCAGCTTGCTGGCCTTCCTATACATCAAACAGTGATTGTGTACCACGTCAAATCATCTCCCTTAGACTGTGGCCTCAGCAGGCGTGCTTTAGACAGGAACACTTGCTCTGCTAGGCCCTTCTGACCTATATATGATCTTGATCTATCTACAGCACAACTGAATACACAGATTGGCAAAAGCCAACAGTATTGTTATAGACTTTGGTATCTCAGTAAGTACTACATAGCATTTCATGGTAGCCTATATCATTTAGCAACGAGGGAATGAGAAACTAGTAAGTGCTAACAGGGATGTTAGAGTAAGCAAAGAGGATGTACACACTTGACATCACAAGCCAACTGGGGAAAATGAAGACGTAAATGGGAATGTAAATAAGCTTATTACATAATATACATATATATATATATATATATATATATATATATATATACAGTATATATATATATATATATATATATATATATATATATATATATATATATATATATATATATATATATATATATATATATATATAGTACACTTGTATTACACTTGTACAGTATATAATAATACATTTGCAGTCAATACTTCAACATTCTATTCCATTTAATCAGTTAATACTGAAGACTTGGTTGATGAAAGACTGTGTTTTTTAGAGATCGTCCTGAAATGCTAACATTTACACAGAGCTTGTGATCTATGTCCCGGATGTCTTCATATCCAAGGAACCATATGAAAACGAATGCACTGTATGCTCATTTACAATTACAAATGTCAGATTTCCACCAGGGATCACCACATCAGAAGGTGGTTTACTATGACCACCATTTATTGAGGCCTTTCAAGCAGCATGGCCAATACGGCGTCAGTTATGTGTCCTGCTCCAGCACACTCAGAAGAGCAAGGCAGTGTTTGGTTTCTCTTACCACCAGCCACCACCCCGAAAGCTGCATGTAAACTGAGAGGTCTCTTATCCACCACTGAGCTTGGGAGAGCTAGAGCCAGCTGCTCGCGCAGTGCCCTCCCCTTCCTTCTGCAACCACCACCCCAGAGCCTTTCCCACAATGCCGTGCAAGAGGGATCCAAGAATACAATACCATTCATTAGAAGATTCCTAGTCCACTAAACAATTGAGGATTCTACATATAGACCCTTGAAGGATTCTTCATAATAGACCCAGAAGGATTCTACTGTGTCTGAGAACATTGTTTTTCCAAGCGCATACTGAATATTATGGATAAGGATTGCGGGTTCAAGGAAGAAGTGTACTTTGCATATTATCAGCTTGTACTTCTTAGACTTTGGACTAGTAAGACTTAAAGAAAGTCACGCTTTCATCATTTGTATTAGTCAACTTTCAGGTTTACCCTAATTACCACTCTACTACCACCCTCATTACCTAATGACCACACTTTTGTATATTACAACATACATACCTTAAATATACCACTGCTTCATTAGCAAATGACTTGAATGGAAGGGGCTACCCTCAATGACACTCCGAGAATAAATAAACGTTGAATGAATGAATGAATGAAAGTGGAAGTAATGCAAGTAAGCAGTTTGAGCTACCTACACTTTCTGCTACAGGCTAACAGTCTCCAGAAACAGGACCAACGGCAGTGAACTTGCAAACTGTTGCCTACACATAGGATTTGTGAAGCAGTCCTTCAGTATCAAAGCCGCACAAGTTCAAACATTATGTGAATACACAGAGGATTCCTGAGCACAGGCAACCACAACCAGCATTGTGGCAGGGTCTCAATAGTTTCCTGCATCAAAATAGACCAGTGACCTTTGGTGTCTGTCAGTAGCTCGAGATAATCCATTTCATACACAGAATGACGAATATTTTCAGTCAAATAAACACAAAAGCTTGAAAAAAAATAATATCATAATCCCGGGTTTGGAAAAACTAGGTCATAAAGACACAGATTGGCAGTTGGCTCTCTCACTGCTGCAGGCCAATTAAATGATTTTGTCTGCAGATGAGGAATGCTGACCCAAAGTGGCCATTCCAGGCCAACATCTTAATCTTTATGTTAATCAGATGGTGAAATATGGTCCAATTGGAGACCAAAAAATGGGCACAAAGGTGACTCTGTGGCATTTTAGCGCAATGACAAATCGGTTTATCGTGCATTTCCCGAAGAACAGTTACATTTCTTAGACAAAAGAAACGTGTTTGGCAAAGCACACTACAGTTGATTATAAGAGGTGGTTGTATCCCCTCCAATAATCAAAACCTGCCAATGCAACGCCCCCGCCCCCCTAATAATCATATTGTCATGATGAATAAAACAGTTATAGCACCCCACCCCCACCCCACAATGCCACAATGTTCAACTCAAACTTTCACCCCAAATAGGCCTACAACATAGTATAGTATCAATACTTATGAGGAAAGCTTTGTTCAAAATACATCCCAGTAGACCTAGATTGTCCTTTTGTTTGCCACAATAAATGTAAATCTATGCGGACTGCTGTTCTTAGGAATGGTCTCTCTTGTCCATTAATTCCGTGTAATGATATTGTATATACTGACACGATATCAATGAATCATGAATTGGATGTGAAATTCCAGTGGTCAAGAATCGGCATGACTCATCGGTGGGGTGCAGATTGCAAATCTGGAAATGCTCTGACAAAGACAGAGGTGCATAACAGGGCCACGATTAAAGGTGCTCTATGGCTATTAGGATGTTTTGGCTCCTAATTTCAGTGCTTCTGCAATATCATGTCTTTGTGATTCTGAGATGAAGCTGGATTAAATCATAAACTCAATAGTTGGAGATATCGGATGGATCTTTCATTAATAATTTCATCAATAATGGAATTGTAGCCAGTAAATAAATCTGGTCAGCCTTGTCCAGTTTTAAGTGACAACTTCAATTTAATGGAAAATCATATCTTCAGTCATACACAAAAAGAAACTCATGGCCTAGACCTAGTAGTCAATATTCTACTGAAACGTCCCATAGGGTCTAATACTGACACATAGATTAGGAGGACTGACTGATTTCTGATGCGTGACTGCACACACCGAAAATCATAACTGACTCCTTAAAGGGCTAAACTGATTGTCCGAGAACGAGAAGGCCAAACACTCAGCATTCTTCAGCCGATAATGCACGTTTAAAACATCAATCAATGTAGGCCTATTAGCCGATAAATTAATGCATTATTAAGGTTTGGTTTTCACCAAATATTTTGCCAGTAGACACTCGTGGGCTAGCCTACTCATGGACTTAGTGGCGGAGAATAACAACGGAACAGGGCCGCTAGTGGGCTCGGTTTGTCATTTCCATTGCAACAGAGTAACATTTTCTTCCCCCGGCCTCCGACACCACTGATCCAGTAGCCTATTTTTCCAAACATGATTTCCAGCCACAACATTTCCCAGAAACCTCCAGTAGCCTAGTAGTAGCCTAGTAATGAATATCATCTGCATTGCTTACAAACAGCCCGATAATAAAGAAATATTTGGATAAGGATCGCGGTGTCTCCACGCACTTTGTCTGCCTATTATTGCATTTAACTTAGATGAACATGATGGCATCGTTTCACACAATAATCAAAGCTGCACTACATGCTACAGTGCGTGCATAGGCTATGATTCAGCACGTCGTGCGTCTCATCCGAAATGCCCATTTTACCTCTTGGACTGCTATCCTGCAGGTACGGCGGTGCTGTGGGTGTGACATTCCCCGAATTGGGGGCTGACAACAACGGAGAACGTTCATCCATGCCGTCGGAAGCCATGGCGTTCGCGGTCGCACCCGATTAGCGACTACAACAAGGAGGACAGCTGTGGGTCTCCTCCGTCCACTTCTTTTAGAACAGGGGCAGCGGGTACTCCTGGCTCCAGCTAGGGTAGCTCCGCGGAGGTGGAGTCAGCGACGTAAGGGTATGCAGAGGGAGGGGAGAGAAGGGTAGAGAGGAAATGAAGGGTGTGCAGTCAGAGCAAGAGGGATCCCCACTCTTAACTCCATTACTGTAGTTTCACAGCATTTTGTAGTTTAGTTGTTCCATTCTATACATTGTAGGCCTAGCACCTACCACTACCATTAGGCTATTTACGCCTAGGCCTAATTTCAATCATAGGATACCTAGACCTATTGGCTAAATTAAAATTAATTAAGGTCTAAATATGGTCTCAAAGGTAGGCTACCAAAATAGCTCTTCTGCAGAACTCAATTTTTTTTTGGAAAGTGTCTAATGTTAACGTGGAAAGGGGTCAAAGAATGTTGGTGCTATGGGCCTACAATTTGGTTGTTTGATGTTCTATTTGCTCATCTCATAGGTCAAAAGAGATAGACAGGCATACTGAAAAACAGCTTCGGCCTATAGTCAATTGTACAGAGCCAGGGAGGTGTCATTGTGCTAGATTATGTGCACATAATTGTATGTTGTGTTTTATTACATAATAGGCTACTCTCATCTTACTAAGTTGTGGCATCATTTTGTTATCGTGTGCTCAATATAAATCGTGCACACATTTTACTATACTGTATCATGCGCACAATTTACTAAATGTATTTTTTTTTTTATTATTGAGAGCACTTTAGTAAAATGAGTGCACTATTTAGTAAAAGTGTGCAGAATTGAGAATGATGGGCACACAATTTAGTCAAATGAGTGCACGTTTTCTGTAGACCAAATCACATCTTGCAGTCTATTTTGTGTGGTCCTACTGGCCTACTGATGAGAAAATCAGCAGGTCAAATATCAGTGGTTAGTCCTCCAGTGCAGGGGTCCAATGAAATTATTCGTTATTGCTTTCGTCACAAGACCGGAAGAGCGCCTTGAACTGATGCATGCTAGACGCTAGTGTTAGCAACATGTTGGAAAGCCATGGGGCAGTACAGCTGAGCTGAAGTGAAAATGGAGTGATTTTACATGATTTTAAGGGATTATTGTGTGTGCACTATTTAAATTACCAACATATCTTAATTTATACGTATTTACAAAAGTAATGGAAGAAGCCGAAACAGCCGAGGAGACCCTTGCAAAACAGCATCGCAAGGAAAAGAAAGACTTACAAGGTAAGACAACTGATTGCACTTATGGCTGGCTAGTATTGCGCTGACTAACTTATTCCCACTAACCGTATGCAACGTACATATTGGTACTTCAAAATTAACCCATCTATAGCCCAATCAATTAAATTTACTGATCATGCCAGGAGTCTACACAATGCAGCAATAGTCAACAAAGTGGCCAGGTAGCAAGCTAACACGAACGAAGTTATCATGTCGGTGTTGGCAGGACACTATTATTTAACGTTAACTCATTCTCGATTGGTATGTAAGCCGTTCATAGTACTGACTTTTAGATCTGGTAGTGACAGCTAAGAGTGAATTGACCTAACGTTATATTTCTATACGCACGTGCAACCTGAACGTCATTTTTGATATTGCTAAATGAGCAACTTAGCTTTATTATTCGGATTATTGGGAACGTTTCCTTTGAGTTTTCAATTTGTTTCCAGCCAAAATCCAGAGCATGAAAAATGCTGTTCCTAAGAATGACAAGAAACGGAGGAAACAGTTGACAGACGACATCGCCAGGCTAGAAGCAGAGCTCAATCAAAAACACGAGGAAGAACTCAGACAGCTCACCAACTCAGCTGTCACAGCCAAGGTAAGGTGTACAATGTGAAGTGCTTTAGGGTTTGCGTTACAACTTGTCATGTAGACCCAAGTTAATGTTTTCCCTTTGGTATTTTATTTTGTTATACGTGCAGGTTGAAGAAGTTGTAAATGGAATTGAAACTATTGCTTTGGAAGAGCAAAATTTGGAAGAGCAAAATGATGGCAAACAGAGTCGCACCTCTAAAGCACAGAAAAGACGGGTGAGAATTGTTTTTCAGGGGAATGGTTGAACACTGTCAACTAAAATGAATTCTTGCATATCTCTTCTTGCATAGCAAAATAAAATGTGCAGTTTACTTAAATATCATGCTCATCACAAAATCCAATATGTTTTATTTTTCTATTTGATTTCTAATAATATATAGGGTGCCGTTTTTCTTTAAGCAAAACTTTGTTGTTAACAAGAATGCTGTATTTGTCTCTTGTCTAAGCATGCTTGCTTGAATAGTGAGAGATGCTGCTGTGA
Source organism: Sardina pilchardus (assembly GCF_963854185.1). Lineage (NCBI taxonomy): Eukaryota > Metazoa > Chordata > Actinopteri > Clupeiformes > Clupeidae > Sardina > Sardina pilchardus. The sequence goes on along the minus strand of NC_085017.1, from coordinate 27,243,386 downwards.
TGACAAAAAAAAAAAAACTTGCCCCTTGTCTTTTGCTTGTTAAGTTTCTGGATCCCAACTGAACCCCTGTCTTTTGCTTGTTAAGTTACTCGTTCCCAACCATGGTTTGATTATCTACAGGAGAAGAAGGCAGCCATGGAGAAGGAGCGAGAGGCCCGCATAGCGGAGGCCGCCGTGGAGAATCTCCAGGGCTCTCGGCACCAGGAGGGCCTGAAGCTCCAGCAGAAGCTGGCGGAGCGGCAGCTCCAGATCCGGGAGATCCAGTCGGACGGCCACTGCATGTATCGCGCCATCGACGACCAGCTGGCTGGCAGAGGGCAGGGTACGGGTCTGAAAGAGCTGCGTGCACAGACTGCCAATTACATGAGGTGCCACGCTGACGACTTCCTGCCCTTCCTTAATAACCCCAACACTGGAGAGATGTTCTCAGCCGGTGAGTTCAGGTGTAAAGGTGGCATCTGGACAGCTGCAGCACTGCATACTATTCGGTTATGTTGCATCCTCCTGCACAAAAATAATACTGTCCATTTGGAACAAGCCAAATTGCTACCCTCAGACTTCTATGTTTACATGTTAAAGAATGTTTTTGTAAAAGAAATGAGGGTGTTTTGGGATTTCATTATTATTGGGAGCACTGCTGTTGTGGGCAGGGTAGTGTGCCGAGTATTGTATTTGCATGGCAAATAATATGATTCCCTGCTGCTATTGTTTTTATTATTGTACTTGTAGATGAGTTTGAGAAGTACTGCAGTGATGTGGAAAGTACTGCTGCCTGGGGAGGACAGCTAGAGGTGAGTATAGAGTTGGCTCAGAAACTATTTTCTAAAAAAGTAAGATTACATTACGGTATTGTTTATGCTAAGAGTTTCTTCATCTGTCCTTTCTTGATATGTTTTGATATGTATATTGGACTGTGCTTCAACTGGCGTCTTTGCACGCTGTTGTCAGATGTTTTTGTTAAAGATTTTGTATTTTGTCAACCTCTTTCACAGCTGCGTGCTCTTACAGAGGCCCTAAAATTGCCCATACAGATCTTCCAAGCGGATGCTCCTTTGATAAAGATCGGGGAAGAATATGACAAGCTACCAGTTGTCCTTGTGTAAGCAGTCATGAATATTGAAACATTACACAAAATATTTAGATTATTTATTACTAAAAAACAGTAGAAATATTGCAGAATGTTGTCTTGAAGAAATCCATCGTACAGATGACATGTAATTAGAGATTTACAGTAAAACAAAAGTACATTTTAACATTCTGAATTCAGTAACCGATGCTTCTCTTTCAGATACATGAGACATGCGTATGGTCTTGGGGAACACTACAACTCTGTGGAGCCTTTGAAAGAATTGTCTAATGAGGAGGAGGGCTGAGGGGCCCCTATGCCTGAATCTCCAGTGATTTTTGACCCAACGCCGAAGGGTTTCTTATTGCCTGACCTACTTTTCCATTGAGGAAATCAGTTTCAAGGTGTTAAGAAGTTCTGCCAAGAAAAAAGACCTCTTGTCCAAAACAGCAGTGGATAAGATAAAGAAGTGCTTCATATCTCCGAATGCTCTTGGGTCCTACTCTCAGCAGTGTAGATGTGTGTTGGCTTGATGTTCATAATAGACTTGGTCCTTTGTGTTGGAGCATATCAAAACCGTGTTTTCATTGAAGACGGCACAAATTGAGGATGAGACTGAAGTGAGCTGATTTTTACTGTAAATTATGCCTGTAGGTTTTTACGTAACCATTTTGTTTGGTCTTAAGTAACCAGCCATTATGGGGAATGGATTTATGTGATGTAAATTCACTAACAGTTTGTGGGCCCAATGGTATGCTTTACTTATTTCATGCATCAGAAGACTTCTCAATCACACAGGGGAACCACAGTGTTTGTTTCGCTTAAAATAAAAAGTGCATTCAGCAAACTATCAAACAGTCATTTCTTTTTCCTGGAAAACTTAAGTGCTGAGTAATGATGCTTCATTCGTGTGCTATGCCATCTTGTTTAGTAGAAGTGAGGAGCAATTACTATTATTATTATTATTATATGAAGAGCACAGACCCTTGGCTAGATTAGCATTATGTGAATGCAAATTAATCTTTGAATAATAGGCTAATTACAGGGATAGCCATTTTAGAAAACAGAAGGTAAATGGGTAGGCCTAATGAATGACTTAGTTAAGGGAGCAATATAGAAGGCCATAGCAAAGATCAAGATGAAGCAATATTATCAGCTGTGCATTTTGGTCCAAACACCACTGCAGTCAATATAATATATTATAGCCTAGGTCTCTCTCTCTCTCTCCCTCCCTCTCTCTGTATATAAACTGCATTGCCTTTCCATTTGAAGTAATGGCAATAAGGGTTTGCATTTTTATTGTTTTGATACCTAATTCGTATATTGTTGGCCGGATAAACCTCCAGTCTCTTGCAAAAAAACCACGACCTCTAATGGTCTGCATGGGGGAAACAGTCTCAAAGAACACCCAACAGTTCGCGTGTGGTTTCTATGGGAACGAGCTCCAAGAAAGAAATGGCGAATAATTTAATAATAAGGGCTTTAAGCGCAAATGCAAAATCTTTCAGTCTAAGTTCGAGAAAGATTTCAGACTTGCCTAAATCAGTTGCACGCCTAAAGTGCATTTTGGCACTGCATTTAAACAACAACCTCCTTTCAGATTTACCAACAGAGCTGCAGTCACTACAGCAGGTGGGTATCCATGCATTTAATGAAAATGTGATGTTAAGCTACTTTTGTCTTATTTTGACAGTGAGTACGGATATTTTTGTGAAAATAATGTTTACGCATGCTAACTTCTACAGCTGACAGAGCTAAATTTGGGAAATAACATTCTTCTGGAGATTCCAGTGGTTCTGAATCACCTGCACGCGTTAAGAAAACTGTATTTGTTCGGAAACAAGATCGAAAGTTTACCGCCAGATATTTTCGGTAGGTTATGTTTTTGCAATTGATCTGGACAGGCCCACCTTGTCTTACAATCTTGTCAACATGGTGTAATTTAAAAAACAATGTTCATCAGAGCTCGTTTTAGCAATATGCACTTGTGGCATGCAGCCTGTTACAAGCTGGCAAGATCATGTGCATGGCTGATGCAGTTTATTATGGGCATATTTTAACTTGTCTTGACAAGTGAAAACATTATGAAGAGTGAACTCTACAGGGAATATCAACTGTCCTCCACAGAAGAACTACCTAACCTTACACTTCTCAATGTGAACCATAATAAAATCAAAGTAATACCTCCACAGATAAAAAGGTGGGTAGCCTACACAAAATAATCTACATGCCTCCTTTATGTCATGTATTCATTCATAAGACATTCTTGAACAAGGGTTGTATTGATTTGGCCTATATTGCTAATCACAAGTCTGCTTTCTTGCAGCCTTGAGAATCTGGAGGTTTTCAGTATCAAGGATAACTTGCTAGAGTTTGTCCCTGCTGAGCTAGGCTGTCTTGTACAGCTAACTGAAATCAATTTGACCAACAATAAAGTGTCCTCCCTGCCACCAGAGTTGACCAGACTGTCAAATCTGAGGAAACTGTACTTGGCAAGAAATAACCTGTATGAACTGCCAGAGGTAAAGTGGTGTTTGTGAAACTTCTGTCTATTGTTTAAGAATGAACTACAACTCATGTTTTCATTAACCCAGTCCGGTTTTGTTGATGTTTTTATTTTTTTTCCACTAAGGGCATAAGTGGCTGCAAAAGTCTTAGAATACTGGATGTTGCTGGAAACTTTCTGACCGTGTTTCCCACTGATGTATGTTGTTGATGGCTAAAAAGATGGATAAGTAGACACACACACACACACACACACACACGCACGCACGCACGCACGCACGCACGCACGCACACACACACACACACACACACACACACACACACCACACACACACACCACACACACACACACACACACACACACACCACACACACACACACACACACACACACACACACACACACACACACACACACACAGTGTGATTGGAATTGGTGTTCATATATGAATTACTGTACATCAGGGGCTAAGATGAGCTTGCCAGTTCCATTCCAATACTTTATTTGCTTATCCAAAAAATGCCAAATATCTGACAAAGTCTTCATTTACTCACGAGAGACTTAAGAGATAAATAATAGACTTTGAATTGTCATCTTACCGTCTTGTTTCCTTTTGTGCCTCAGTTTGGTTTCCTTGCCCTAGAGGAGCTGCTCTGTGAGGGCAATAGCCTTGTCCATGCAGACTTAATGAAGTCCGTTCAGGAGATAGAGGTTTTGACATTAAAGGTGAGCTTGGAATTCAGGTACTCTTTCCCATTGTATAGTTCTCCTACACAACACGCACCGATTGGTTTTGATGTTTATAACTTGTCATTTGTATTACAGAATACAATAGATAGATACACAACAGGTCAAACGTTTGGGGTCACTTACACATTTCCATGCTACTTCATTATAGACAGATTACCAGCTGAGATCAGTTGCTTTTTTTTTTAATCAGGGCTGCAGTTTTCAGATTACATCATGTGCTTACATGATTGCAGGGTTCTCGACTGTTGTAGAAAGAAATTGTTGATCTTTAATGCAATCTACATTGCTCATTATCAGCAACCATTCATCCAATGTTCCAGGCACATTCTGTTTACTAATCTGATATAATTTTAAAAGGCTAACTGAGAAAACATTGGAGAACCCCGTTGCAATTATGTAATCTGGACATGTAATCTGAAAATTTCTAACCTGATTAAAAAAGATAATAAAACAATGCAAATGCTAGCTGGTATACATCTGTGCAGTAGGCCTATGTATGTGCCTTAATGCCTTAAAAGGAAATTCTGGCCATTTTTTGGCATAGATCTCTGTTTCTCAAAGTCACTGAGTGCTGTCATTATGAGACTGAACCTGAATGCTGTACAGTATCAGAGATGCACTTAAACAGTCACAACTGAACTGGTCAAGTGGTACAAAGTGTCTCTTACATCATCAGTGCCCAGATTGAGCAATGTTGTAGGACAACCACATAACCGGTTCCAAGTGTTTTCCGGTTGGATAATTAAAGTTATCAATATCATGGTGCACAACATGTCTAGGCAAATTATTAATTAAAATATTTTTTTGTTGTGTTGCTTTAAGCGATACATGGGGCAACTTGTTGCAGGGCAACCACATAACCGGCTCCACGAGTTCCAATTGGATGATTAAAGTTCTCAAGAAACTGATGATTAAAGTTCTCAAGAAACTTGAAGTTGGTGCGTGTGAGCAACGGGAATATCACACAACTTGGGGTCAATTTCAAGTCAGCAAAAGTCAGAGGCACCATTCAATGCACTTTTATAATGTAACTAGTTCTACAACTGCAAAGATGCACAACTTTAAAGTATTTTCATATAAATTCATATAGCCACTTTATTCAACAAAATGAAATACAAATGACAATATATTTTGCACTTGAAATACTTCTTTTAAATACATGTATCACAAATGCTGCCTATCCCTGCTGTTGGCTGCAGCAACTCGAACTAGGTAGTACCGATTTTTCTGTTTATGTTTTGCCATTTTTGATCCAATTTCACCACTTTGCTTTGTTGCCCCCCGCAAATTTCTACCAGCCCACCCAAATGAATAGGCTAAAGCCAGCCCTGAACCTAGCTGTTGTTTAATAGTTTAATATTAACTCTAGGCCTAGGCTATATTGAGTTCAAACCTGTGGTTTAACCCAAAAGCAGTGCAATTTCTGTCACTTTGGAAAGCATGTTCAGCTCAGCCAGGCTCAATTGTGCAGTCAAGATGAAATGAGAACGAAAAAAAAAAAGTATCCCCCGTCTCCACCAGGCCACCTGTTAGAATGCACCCGAATAAAGGAAATCACACCTACTCAGTTAAAAAAAAAAACAAAAAAAAACAATGTGACAACCCACCACTTTGTCCCATCCAGGTTTTATATGCCTCCGATACCGCCCTTGTGTTCATTCCTCTACCTGTTACTTTGACTGACACCTCATATGAGAGATGGAGCCCAGTGCTACACTAGAGGCTACTGTGGGTGAGGCTGTATGTGACTGACTGTGATGACCTGAGCTCGTTCCTGTAGGAGCTGGCCGCACGGGAGGTGCTGATGGAGAAGAGGAACGAGTGGTCGGTGGTTCACCGGACACTACCCCTCTACCCTGAGCTGGTCAGCATGCTGTCTCAGTGGGGGTGGTGTGCCGTCTGCCACAAGCCTTTCCTCACCACCTGGTTGGAGTGTGTCCAGTTTGTCAACCTCAAAAAAGTATGTATCACTTAGCTTCCACTTCAAATCTATAAACTCTGGAAACAAAACTATGTACTGTAAGTGCCTTAGCTACTGAAATGGCATAGAACAAAGCGCTTAGGTTAAACTTGAATTTGGAAATATGTACTTACAACGCGTGCACGCACGCACACACACACACACACACACACACACACACACACACACACACACACACACATTTTATTCTGGTGGAATTGCTTCTACCCCCTGGGAAATTAATTGACAACCAACAAGCAGTAGAAATTCATGGACGATGCAAATAAAAAAAAAAGAAAAGAAAAAACACCACCATATCCAGTCGATTTTTGCAGTGAATACGCATTATAACTAGCCTGGCTAACGCCTCCCACTTCTCAAATGAGACGTGGTCTGGCAACCAGACGTTCATTTTCTCGTATTTGAAAAAATGCCCAGATCCGTTCATTGGGCGCCGCGGATGTCTATCAAATGCGCATAGCTCACCCAACTCGTTCGTATGCAACGCTAAGGGCTGCCGTAAATCCTTTGGCGTCGAATGTAGACGCAAGAGGGCAACGGAAACTTCTCGGATGTTCTGTGATTGGTTCGCCAACATCAGGCGAACATTAGGGCGTTAGTTTCCAGACTGGCTTAGCAGCGGGATTGAAATCACCGCGCAAGGCAGTATGGGAAAACCCAGGCTACATTATAACAGCAAATAACACAAATGCAAAAAAAATTCAAACAACCCAGAATGCCTTGTAATGTATACACACATGCCTTGCAATAACCAAATGAGGTTAAATTGTGTGCACTGAGAATCTCTGTAACATATTACTTGACGGGTGCATGCACGGCACATTCATAAAACCATTGGCTTCATGATATATTCAGGAATGAGTTAAGCAACTTTCATGCACCATGTTACATTACTATGGTAGACTGCAAAGCAATGTCATTTTCTTTCTTCTAAATAAAAGTCATATTTACAAGTCAACTACAAGGCCTACAAATATTGGCTACAAATGTCTTGCTCTGCATTATCAGCTAGACTCTAGTGAGAGAGACCTGTTCAAACTGAAGGTAGCAGCTGACATAGGGTCATAGCAGGGTCATAGCAGGGGGCTGAAATAAAAACTCTAATCATGGTAATCTTGTCAACAAATAAATGTAGAAAATTGTTACACGTACGTGAGATATCAAGACTGCTGGATTTCATTTTCAGAAAATATGATAGTGAATAGAGACTCAGTTAAATGTAAAATGTAGGAAGCAGTTGAGCTTTATGAAGCACTGTGTTATGCACTCAGCTGTCAAAGTGGTACCATATTCTTTGAGTTGCCCATGGCAATATCTCTTTGACATAGTGTAGTAGCATAAATGTCAGCTATAGACTTATTTAGACACTCATTTACAGGAAGGAACACTTTTATGGTTGTAGCACTAGCCTGCAAACGGCCAAATACATAATTGTGGACTGCATTAACGTTTTTCAAATATATAATGTCATCCAATAGCAATGAATTCAAACCGCACTTCTGTGTTAAAGTACATCTGTCTTCTCATAAACAGACTGCACTGCACTTCAGTATTGAAGCACGTCTACCTTCTCACAAACAGACTGCACTGCACTTCAGTATTAAAGCACGTCTACCTTCTCATAAACAGACTGCACTTCACTTCATTATTAAAGCACATCTACCCTGTCATAAACAAAAGAGTTGAAATAGAAATAGAACATGTGTAGCCACAGAATTGAGCTGTTCCTAATGTAGTATGTGGATTCTCTGTGTGCTTCTCTCAGGACATGGGCATGAAAAGGAACCTGACAGTGCCGGTTCGAGCGGTTTTGTGTTCCTACACCTGCTTCAATGAGAAAGGTCACTCATACTATGGAATTGCATCAACATCTTAAAGTGAATTAAAATCCTATTTCATTTGTTCAGATCTGCTTGGGATATTTCTGCTGGTAGATTTAAATATCGTGGGATAGAATTGTCTTGTGTAAAATCTGTCAGGCAACCGTCACATTCAGAGTACCTTTAATGTCCAGCAGATGGCAGCATGGGATCACTGACACTGGGCCATACACACACTGACATGATGCGCATGTTGCATGTTGTTGCTCAGTGTGGATTCAGTGGAAGTTCACAATTGTGCCTCATATAAGTAAGACTTTTGCCCATAAAAGGAAGGATCTCTTCTGAAAAGCATCTCAACCCAGCTTGTCTTTAAGCTAAGTTATTTTTTTTTTAGTAAAAACAACAACAACAACAACGAAAAAACCTCTATCACACCAGAACAAAACACCATATGTTACCTGTCTGTCAGTTTCTAAGATACCAGCCCCTTCCATCTTAAATGAGTCCACCCCAGATTTATTCCTCCCGTTTGCCTTCTTTAGATGCCCCTCACAGTCCTGGCGGTAGATTGTGTTTAACAATATATTCCCCGCCACCTGTGTGCCACCACCACAATCGCACCTCGTTTCAGCCCACAGCACAAAAGCGCACTTTGTTTCCACCTCCAGTTCAGGGCAGCGGCATCTGTTCCAACCTGAGAGAAAACTTCATTTCTCTGCATTAATTTTCCATCCAGGCCTCCAGAGCTTCTGGAGCTGTCTGCAGAGTTGGGCCTGATGAATTATGCATCAGGTTTAATTGCAAACCCAGAAACTAATGACTTTGGACTGGTTAACAGCAGGGGAACCATACATCTCTGCAAACTGAATGAAAAATCAGTCCGGGAGAAAAAAAAAGCCGCTAATTGATGAATAATTAAGGAGGGGGGCTACAGGGCATAATTGTGACATTTTGTTTCAATCAATTCAGCAAGTGCAGGGGAGAGAAAAGTGCACTTAGGAAATAATGACGTCCAAGAAGATGTCCAGTCAGAAAGAGGCAAAGGTGCCCATTCTTTTAGACGGCCATTTATATCACTGAGCAGACCTACTTCCTCTAAAGCACAGGTGGAGAGATTGCTACTGGCCATCACGCTGACCATATTTGCGGGTATTCATCCTCCCAACATCTGCGGTAATCATGGACAGGGTAACCAGTGTATTGTGGCAAAGCCTCTGTATATTCAAGCAAACAGCAACAGCAAACATCCATAGTGAACCATAGCAGTCACTTTCTACTAATGCAGCCCCCATGTTGCTAGGAATTTCGATACCCCCTTTTGTTTTTAAGATTTGAACTATAATTTGTATGCTTAGCTCCATTTTGACACATTAATCATATGCAATTAGGCTCAAACACAAAATACATCCTTTGAAATGATGCCTGTATTGTGTGAATACAAACCCATCGTATGTATTCATAACTTTACATCATTAAGTCATTGTGCTATAAAAGTAGATTACTTTCATGCTTTTATACTTGTATCCATTATTTATATTGTATCCAATAAAGTATCTATCTATCTATCTATCTATCTATCTATCTATCTCCATTATATGATAAAGCAACCATTTCAAAATGTTCCTCTTTGACATTTAATTTCACTTCATGGATGTTGCATCTTGCAATAGATGCAGTGTGGTGTCTGCAGTCGTTGATGCACAATGCCGTGGTTAGCTTCCTCCAGCTGCTAGGGGTAACAGATGTGTGGACCCCGTCTTAAAATGTAGTCAAACAAATTCTGCTGGTCATTAGGCAGTGTGGCGGAAATGAAGGGCATCAGAGCAGCAGGCTCTTTGGCACCCATTTGGCCGCCTGTCTGTCTGTGAGTGCGCGTGTGTGTGTGTGTGTGTGTGTGTGCGTGTGCGTGTGCGTGTGCGTGTGCGTGTGCGTGTGCGTGGCTATGTGTGTGTGTATGTGTGTGTGGCTATGTGTGTGTGTGTGTGTGTGTGTGTGTGTGTGTGTGTGTGTGTGTGTGTGTGGCTATGTGTGTGTGTGTGTGGCTATGTGTGTGTGTGTGTGTGTGTGTGTGTGTGTGTGTGTGTGTGTGTGTGTGGCTGTGTGTGTGTGTGTGTGCTGGAGGACCGCTGACGGACCACTAGAGTAAGTAAAGGCCACCATATGATCGCCCCCGCCCCCCACCCCTCTCAGCACCTCTGTTACGGGCAGGTCACTGCTGTCCACTGCCACTGCCAATACTGAGCATGTGGTTGTGGGTTAGAAACCTCAGTGTATGTGAATGTAAAAGGGAATGTGTGGAGAGGGAGAAAGGAAAGAGATGAGAGAGAGGAGAGAGAAAGAGAGAGAGAGGGAGGAGGGGAAGAGAGGAATGGAACATGCATTATTCTAAAGAGCAGATGTTGAGTCCTGGGGCAGCGCAGTAGCCTGAGGAGGTGTCTGGTGTCAGCTCCTCGTGTCCATGAAGCGCTCGCTGGGAGCAGGCCGGCCGCTCGCTCGCTTTGTTAATACGCCTCCTCCTGCTCCTGTTGTTTTCCTAACCTTGTTTCACACAAACAAACATGTGCTCTGAAAAACCTATAAAGAACGCACACACACACACACACACACACACACACAGATGCTGATTATCAGTACATCACCAGTTTGTGTGTGTGTGTGTGTGTGTGTGTGTGTGTGTGTCTGTATTCACACTTTTAGATTGTTATCATAGGAGGACTGCAGACTGCGACACGACCAGAAGCCACAGCCGTGTCCCTGATATTCTAATTGCCGCAGTTAGCTGGTTCTGAAAATGACTTGGGGAGCATTGTCTATCATGACCGTATCTCTGCCACCTCGACGAGTAAAAGGAGGCAATGAATAAAGTAGCTGTGCATAAATTTTAATTTCAAGAGCTCAAAAAAGTGGAGGGAGCTTCAGGCGAAGTCACTCAGAGTGATGTATGGGAAAAGATGGAGAAGGCTCACCGTGGCCCTTTTTAATAGTCTACATTAGGCGTGTGTGTGCCTCTAAAACCAAAGAGATTCTCCCGGCTGCTCTCTCTCTCTCTCTCTCTCTCTCTCTCTCTCTCTCTCTCTCTCTCTCTCTCTCTCCGCTCTCTCCGAGGAAATCAGATATGAACATCCCAGCTGCTCATACACACATGCTCGCACAACGACTGCACACGCACACAAACACACACACTAGTGCGCCCAGACACTCGACGCAATTTACACTTTCTTCTTACGTTGTCTTGTCTGTGCTTCTCCATGGTTACTTTCAATGCATGACATGAAAACTATGAACTCTGTTCATTTGAAGTTCACTGTGTTAATTATGCACTCCAGATCAGTGGCGATATACATATTTAATGTGCGTGCGCAAGGCATGGCTCAACCAGCCACCACACTAATGTTGTTCATGTTGACAGTAGACTTGGATGTTTATTTGAAGTCTACCATTTTTGGGTCCATTTTGAATGAATACATGTTATTGTGTTTGTTTTAAAATTAATTATTTTGTTAGAACGTTCTTACTACCAATTTGACATGCAGAATTGAAGTGAGGAGATTTAGCATTATTACATGTGTGCCTCCACACAATTGAAAAGGTTTTTATTCTTCTGAAAAAAAATCGATTGATTGATTATTCTCTGTGCCAAAACAGCTGCATTATCCCTATAGACAAGAATGCTATGTTATGCGATTTGAAGAATGCAGAATATAACCAATGTTACTGTACCTCCTCTATCTGTTCAACATACACCACCATTGTGTCAGTTAAGTGGTTGGACAGATTATTTTAGAAGTAAACTACCCTTGAGATTAATGATTTTCTTATTCATTTTGCATATGTTCGCTTCCAATTCCAGACAGGAAAATAAATATTTTGAAGGGTAGCTGAAGTGTATGAATGAGGCCATTCATATTTCGCCATGTTTGAAAAGACAGACCGAGAAAGTAAACAAAGATTAGGTAAACACGTTTCACTGTTCATTTCCAGAAATGCCTGAGTGAAACAAAGCAGGCTCTTTACATCCTGTCTGACGCTAATGATTAAAATGAGTGCCACAGATTGACGTATTTAAGTCTTGGGGAGTGAGAGGGGGAAAAACAGCTACTCAATAGCACATGGCAAACCACTATCAGAGCTGGAATAGAGCTCTCTCCAATCAGGGAAATCTATTGTCTCACATCTCTGGCTGAATGAAAAAGCCCTTATCGAGCTGTTGGCAGAGGACCAAGGCATTGTCAGCATGATGGCTTGTGGATCAATTTTGCTACTCTCTCTCCATCAGCCTGCAGAGATTCAAGTGGATGCTAGATGGCAGTGTGTTTCTCTGGAACACACCCCAGCAGTGACGCCATGAAGAGGAGAAGACAGAACAGGTACACCATCTCCAGACATTTCACTCCCGACGTTCACATGTATAGGATAGGAATGCCATTGCAACTGGAGGAAGGGAAATACGTTTGCCATGAATGGAAAGTGCGGTCTTTGATAAGTAAAGTGTGAAATGGTGTCCAGTAAAACAGACTTGCTTGTTGTCCATAACGATAGAACAGAATACGACTGAGGCATTGCAAATCTCGTTTCTGAAGAACAATATTGGCTTCAGGTTTCAAATTGATGCGACATAAAGATGTTTAGTGTAAAGTTTGCAGCCGGGTAATAAATATGTTTGCTTTATCTCTCTGGTTATTAACAGGGTGACAGGGACATGATTGATGAGACACTGCCCTTGAGGCTTATAAAAGAGGAATCAGGTCATACACTTGTGGTGGTCACAACAGTCTATGATCAAAAACGCTATACATCACGATAGACAAAATCAAACTGAAAAAAAAAACAACAACAACAACAACAAAAACACTCAACCAATGATCTAAACAAGCAAGCAAAAAAATGGGGGGGGGCAGCACCATCACCATTATCAGTGGAGGAGTGTCACTGCAGCCGTGTGTGTTGGGGGTGGTGGTGGGGGTGAGGGTGAGGGTGGTAGGACACGCTTGCCGATGAGTCCCCTGTGTTCTTTGGCAGTTTTAGGTCATTCCCTTTCCCCTTTTCACACAGCAAAAACACCCATGTTGATATAAAGACAGAGAAATCCACCATCGAGGGCGGAAACTTCAAAAGAACAAACATGCTTTAATCTTGTGTTTTCTCTCTTTCACAAAAGTTTCCACATTTCCCCGTAATGATTGTGGGACACACTGTGGGGAAAAGCAAGCCGGAGTTTCTTCCTCTCATTTTCCTTTCAGGGGTGAGGCGGGGTGGAAGGTATGGTCTTTGATTTTTCAAGTAAAAGTTGCAATTTCTCCCATAAAAGGACATCAAACATGTTTGTTCTTTGTGAATTCCAAACAAACATAGTCTTCTTTTATTTCCACGTTTGTTTTAAACCCCTGTGTGCTACTGCTACACATCATTCTTACTTTTCCAAACTGAAGCCTAGAATAATAACTACTTCTAAACTACTCTTCAGTTTCAGGCTATATAAACGCACAATCAATCAGAACTCAACCAGCGGCCATTCATTTGAATGTCAAATAATGTTTGTGATTGATCTGTGGGTAGTAAATGGTATTGATGCTGGTTGAGCTTTGAACACAGACTTCTAGGATTGTCTTGGGCTACAGTCTCACTTCTTATTATGCTTCGGTTTGCTTCCTGTGAATTATACCGTGTGCTACTTTGTCTACCCTTGTACAGTGCTTCTTGTTCCATATATACCTGTCCCTCACCTGAGTCCCATCCTGTACCTTGCCAGTCATGAGTATTTAAAGCCTGTCTGATGTCCCTTCCTGATCTGCTTTTATGTTTGTCTAATGTAAAGTTCTTCTTGAGTCTAGTCTAGTCAAGTTAGGTCAAAACCTTGTGTGTGCTTGTTTTGAGATGTTGTTTTTTCAACCTAATGACTTGTTCCTGGATAATTAACTGTTTTTAGGCGTATGTTTTTGAGAACTGCTTTGGACCTTCGTTTGGAAGTTCATGATCTCTGCTTTTCTGAATTTTGCCTGTGAGGCTCGTGTTTTGTTTGTGAATGCTTGCATGCCTGCATAGTGAATTGTTTGTCATAGTCTACAAGGCTGGAGAGTATTTGATTGACCTGAATTTATTTCAAAATATTGAATATAATGAGATACATTAAACCAACTCCGCTAATTCAGTCTGTTGAGTGGGTCCGTTACAGTACATTCTTCATGGCATCACTGCATGACAGCTTGCCTGTATTTAGCAGATTATATTTTTGTATTATTTAATAGCTATTGATTTCTTTAGGCAGCCTAGAAACTAGAAGATATAACATGTTCAGAACATCTTTTTAAAAATTCGGCTCATGCAACTCTTGCATTAGATTTCTCTGCCTCGGAAAGATGTAACAGTGGGGCAGTTTTACATCATTATTTTGATTCTAAGAGGCATTTATTTTTTATTGATTTTTTCCATGGATATGAATACAGATCAAAACATCTAGGTACAACACAACTCTCCAAAATGAGTTGTTTGAGGTATATGATTCTTTATCTGTTTTGTGAAAGGCATTAACGCATAACAGACCTACAGTAGCAGACTGAATTGGCAGCCTTCGTCTTTTAACTCAAAATCAAATGAGAAACATTATGAGAAATTGTGTCTGATGAATATCAACAATAGGGTTATGTTCAATGTGAAATCATACACAGGCTAATAATAGGGAAGTAAAACTGCCTGAGCGACAAAGCTCCTTCATCAGTTCAGGCCAAATTGGAATGTGTTGTTAGAAACTGAACTACAGTAGTATTCTCTGCTGTAGTACTGTTTTTGCTTTGTCATCCATAAACAAGTATAAGCCCACTACAAAGGCATTAAAATATGGCATTTTTTTTATCAAGAGAATATCGTTTCCAATTCATTTGCACAAGGCTGCATACTTGACTGGCACGCTTGTTGGTTTAATTACAAAGCTTCCTGCTTGCATTAGACTATAATGAAGAAAATGTTTTGGTACGCATTTAACTTCAAAGAATTGAGGTTAGAGGTGGTTATTTCCTTAATTCCTCTCCTTTATTGTAAAGCATTTGATGTTCTGTTGGGACAACTGAAATAATTAGCCAGCTCTATAGACATAAACACAATGGAAATGGCAACAGCAGCTCATATAAGAAGGTGTAAGGGGAAAGATGATTTTATTATTATTATTTGCCGTCAAAATTCCTTTTTTTATTGTGGAATAAACTAGATGCTTTGGCCACACTTTGGTTAGCCCTCTTTCCTTTTCTTCCCCTTCACGTATCCCCTTCCCTTTCATGTTTTTTAAAAAGTTTTTTTCTGTTCTCCATGACAGACTCCTGAGGAAAAACAGAATTAAGAATGTTGTCCCTCTACTTCACAGGATGATTCTACAGCAGCTCAGTAGCAGTCCTTGCAGTCCAGGGGAAGGCTAGAATGAGGAATCTACACCTTAACGCCAGAGATGAACTAACTGGTGGCAGTGGGATGTCAACAGCTGACAAAAAAAACATTTGGGTGAGTAGATTATAACTCTGAGGCTGAGATTGAGAACAGCTTTGCTTAGAAACATGATCTATTATTCTTGACCTGTACCATGGCTGTGTTGAATTACCATGGTCATGTGTTGAAAAGAGTGCACAATGCGTACCATCTCACCATCTCAGCGTACAGTATGTTATGTTTTACATACGCAAACCTTATCATCCTTAATTCCTTACATAATTATTTTGCAATTGGGATATGGGAATTGGAATAAATGATTTCATGGCCAAAAGGTTTTTTTGTAAGCCACAGTAATTATGTGTTTTGGCAAACGGTATATGTACACTATTTCTTGGAGACAGGTCTTGACATTTCTACATAAACATCTTATAAATGATGATGTTAAAATGTTAGTATACACACTTATAGTTGTATGTTCTCTATGAGTGTCACTAATGAATTATTGGAAAGAAAAATTGTTTGAGAAGGGGAATTGCACATGTGCACAGACTTTTCAGGATGAGAAACCACAGCAAAAAACATTCAGTTGTATCCACAAACATGTCCAAGTGGTACAGCCCATGCCCATGACGGCAGAAAACCCTCAACTCCTCTGCCCATGCAGGCTAATGGAGCGTTCCAGAGACGTGGGTGACGGCCTGGTGCGATGGTCTGACCATGCGCAGCTGACACCAGCGCTTCCCAGGTAGTGGCATCTGGACATCCTCCTTTTTTTTTCCCGGAACACTCCATGCCTGTGGCATTCTGGCTCCAGTGGCCAAACATCTGTCTCAGCTGTTGGGGGAGGGAGGGGGAGGTGGTGTCCTTGAGGAATGTTGTCCGCTATTTTCTCTCTCTCTCTCTCTCTCTCTCTCTCTCTCTCTCTTTCTCTCTCTCCCTCCCTCTCTATGTGTATTCGTTCACCAGCTGAGCACCAGTCACAGCTTCATGTATCCATCTTACTGAAGCAGGTTCCCTGGCAGTGCAGATGGTCAGGGTTAGGCTCCACTGGGCTGCTCGTGGACAAGAGTGATTTGAGGTGGTCGTCTAGAACAGGTGTGCGTGAAAACCGCACACAGCCAAGGATCACTTCAGATGTGCAAGCCGTCTGTGGAGAACGGCTAGCCACTGAGCCCCTAGCACAGGCTGCTCAGAATAGCGCATCGGACGGAATATCCAGCATAGAGTTTTAAACATCCTTTCATCATTTCATGAATTCAGAATTAGATATTTTTGCAATCAAAGAAAAAACTCCTCTGTTTTGAACATTTTTTTTTAATATATATACTTTTAGTTAAGTATATTATTTGGGCTTTTATGCCTTTAATTGGACAGGACAATAGAGAGAGAGACAGGAAGCAAGTGGGAGAGAGAGAGTTGGGGTGAGATCCGGAAAGGACCACGGGGCGGAATTCGAACCCGAGTCGCCGGCATGCAGTGCAGGTGCCCCAGCCAATTGCGCCATGCCTGTTTTGAGCATTTAATAAAGAACACACCTCTTGGTTAGAAGCCTTTCGAGATTTTTGGTTTAATCTAATTAGGCGAATTGCCGTCGTACATTCATTTTCTATATGTTCATATTCTAGATTGGATCAGTCCTCAATTCTTTATACTAACATGTCTTTGCAGCATTCTTCATCAAAACACTGCAATTTTGGCCCCAGCTGTGGCGCGACTGGCTGGGGCACCTGCACTGCACGCCGGCGACCTTTCCGGATCCCACCCCATCTCTCTCTCTCCTGCTCGCTTCCTGTCTCTCTCTGGACTCTCCTGTCCGATGAAAGGCATAAAAAGTATACTTTACTTTACAACAATACTCTTCCTGCTGTTCTGAAAATAGCATGCTAAATCTCCCAACCCAAACAGACCAGAGGAGTGCAAACAGAACACTGACTAATAGCTGGCGACGGTATGCCGTAGCATCCATATGCTTTGGAAGCGAGCCAGCCTAATTGGAGCACCTGGCTTAAGTCAGCCTCCTCAGCCTCCTTGCTTAAGCTACTGTTGTGTTCGTTTAACAGGGGACTGGGAAAGAGCCTTCAGAGAGGGCCTGGTGTGGCACTCAGGCTGTGTACTGTATGGTTTGGCTCGCTCAGCGGATGGGGCTCGGATGATTAGCAAAAACTGACTGGGATAAGCAGGATAGGAATTTCATATAAGTGCTCTTCAGAGTGTCACGGGTGTGTGTGTGTGTGTGTTTGTGTGTGTGTGTGTGTGTGTGTGTGTGCGCGCATCTGTGTGTGTATTTGAGTGTGTGTGTGCGTGTGTATTTGAGTGTGCATGTGTGTGTGTACGTGTGTGTGTTCGTGTTTCTCGCGACGCATTGTAAATGCATTTCGAAATGAACAGAAAATGCATTTCCCATGTTACCGCTGAATCCGCTGAATAGATTAGTCACCTTGCGTGGCTCGGATCTGGAATTTGATGACATCAGAGCAGCGGTAATTGCTCTACTGGAACCATTTAAGAAAAGGAAGGGAATAAAAGAGAGGAATGGAAATAAAACGCTGTGTGAGGGGATGTCACCCAAGTCTTACATCTCGCTATATTTCGGAAGCAATCCAGCCCAGTGGGGACCCTTCTTTTACATAAAGTCTTTGCCGACTACATTTTTGCTGTCAGCCGCAATTGAGACATTTGACTCCATGCGACTCCTACAATGCTAGGTCTGCTAATGCGACACATTGATGATGGGGATGGCGGTGGCATGGCGCTATGCTACTTTCCCGGAAAGCACCATTTCCTTTCCATTTTGGCGAGCAGTCCACACACTCCCTTGACAGCCAATAAGAAAAAGAGATCTCAAATGAAATGCCACAGATTGTTTTTTTTTTTCCCGCCATCCATTTACAGCTCTCTCTCAGCTCTCACCTTCTTCTTCACGAGGAGAGAAGTCAGGCTCATGGCACAGTAATAAATATCACCCTTCTCTAGAGTCCCACTCTATAAATGTCACTCCTGAAAGCTATTCCATGGTCGTGGCGAGGAGAATGCGGAGGTCTCTGTGGTGAATGGGAGATGGGGAGGCATTTGATGAAGATCACAGGCTTCAGGGGGTCCTCTTTATGCCTTCCACACTTCAGGCTCTGAAATCCCTCATAGCCAGCGCTGCCCAAGAGCATGGACAGAGGCCCTCGTGCTATGACGGTAGGTAGGTACAGTATGTGTGTATGCAGACACTGCTGTACAAATCACTGCCATTACGAGTGGAAGTGAGGAAAAGAGTGGAAAAGAGCAAGACAAAAGTGAGGGAAAGAGAGAAGTCAGTAACAGAGGGTTAGAATGAAACAGGGCTGTCTGATGTCACACGGAGGAGGAGGAGGAGGAGGAGGAGGAGGAGAAAGAGAGAGAGAGAGAGAGAGAGAGAGTGAGTGAGTGGGGAGATCAACCAAGATATGGAGGGAAAGAAAGAGAGAGACTGCTGGAGAGAGCAAGATAGATCGATCCGATAAACAAAGACAGACAGACAGAAGGAGGGAGAGGGAGGCGGACCATCTGTAAATATTTATTCAGCATTTATATAATTAAACAGCCAAATGCATCATGTCAAATGTGTCCAATTGCTCACAGGTCTGAATTATACAGTGGAACAGCTTGGTCAAACATTTGCTTTAGATCTGGGAGCCATCAGTCTTACAGAATGGATGGCGGCAAGGCCGTCTGAGGAAATCACTCTGGATGGGTTTCAAGCTGTCGGAGCTCGTCTGACGGACTCCAGAGCCTCCATTTTTGGAGAGGAATTCTTGAAGGCTCTCTATAATCCTTTGCTATAAAGCTGATTGCAAAATAGGTTTGAAAACAGTTGTAATAGAGGCTGTTTCATTAGTAGGCTGTAAATAGATTGAGGAATCATTTTTGCAAGAACATTTTCCATAAATCTAGCACAGTGGAACCATGCTGTTTCCTCCAGACTATGCTAAGTCTGTGGTGAGAAGCAAGGCACTGAATAAAATGGCTCTTTGGCTGGCTTTCATTGGTCGAAGGGTATGATGTTCACTTTAATAACTGACCAAGTGGCGACCAACAAAGGCACAAGGCACCAGCATCAATCTGGTTTAAATCCAACATTTGGTGAATTAGCCTAAAGCCTAAGTAAATGGAAGTATCTCTGAGAGGTAGTGATATTTACCAATATACGGCACTAGACGTAGAAGTTGAATTCATGAACATATTTTTAAAATATGAAACAGCATCCATCTGTAACTCACCTACAGATAACTTATGACGAAGAGGTTTGTTATCATATTGAACAACAACTCGCAATGTAACATCAGGCAAACTAGAGGATGTCAAATTAAAAAAATACTGTTACTCTCATACTGTTACTGTCTTCATTAAGAGTATGTTCAGCTCAGTCTGGCTGGTTACTC
The DNA here is from genome assembly GCF_963854185.1 of Sardina pilchardus. Taxonomy (NCBI): domain Eukaryota; kingdom Metazoa; phylum Chordata; class Actinopteri; order Clupeiformes; family Clupeidae; genus Sardina; species Sardina pilchardus. Next base: position 27,223,436 of record NC_085017.1, on the reverse strand, counting down.
TATGTTTCTGAGACACTGTCACAAATCTCAACTGTAGAGAGCACCTACTGCTAAAACCCCGCCCTCTTCCCTCCCCCCCCCCCCCCCCCCCCCCACATACACATCCCTCCTCTGCCCCTTGGAGAGATGGATGACTTGTCTCTCTCCTGGGCCTGTGTCCAGGTGCACAACAGCTGGGGAAGACCGCAGTGGTGGTGTAGGGGGGGATGGGGGGGTGGGGGGGGGGGGGGGGGGTGGAGAGGTGGGGGCAGCCGCGGCAGGAGCCATAAATTGCACAGGAACTCGGGGTACTT
>NC_085017.1:27205643-27218143 GCF_963854185.1 Sardina pilchardus | reverse complement strand
TTTTCCCTCAATTGATTCCGTAGCTTTAGAAATGTGGAGATTTGTCATTTAAATGGGCCATTTAAGGTATTTAACATAGCCATCATGTCTAATCTAATTGTCAGAGAATTTGTGTCCAGTCCAAGGCCTTGTCACCGAAGGTTAGGACATATGAATTAGGCCACCAATTTGGCAAATTACCAGTTTATAATGACAGTAGCCTAGAATATGTAAGGGGATACACAAAATTAAGTGAGGCTTAAAGTACAGACCTATTACAGTAATAGGTTCTGTTTCTCTTGGGCAGTTAAATGCTTTAGTCACTTGTTACAATCCAGATACACACAACCTTTCAAGAGACGCAGTTTGAATGAGGTATGATTAGCATGGAACCAGGATATATCTTACTGTTGGAATGGCCTGTGAAAGTGGCAGTGTAGACCGTCTATTTATATTCTCATAAATTAATGACTCCCTCGAACAAGAATCTTTTGAATAACACATTGAGTGTTTTGGATCAATCTGGACGAGTGAAGTGTCGGAGGCATAACCTTGATTAGTTTTGGTGTAAAAGTGCTTTCAAACATTCACGCAGCGTATAGTGGCAGTCGATTTTGGGCCTGTTTCTTTGAGAATGTTTTCTCTCACAGCCAAATCCCATATGTCTCTGAGTGCCAGATGGACTTAGCCTCTTGTGCCTGCTTTCAAGGATTTGAAATGCCTCAGTCTTCCGCTACAACAATGCATGAAATGTATCAAACAGATTCAGAAGGCTTTGAGTGCTTATGTGATGAATGACACTGCACGTTTCTCCCACATGGAGAGGAATACACCAGAATAGGATAACTATACATGTGGTTATGATCACATAGACCATGAGAGAATCACTTACACAGTCACTGTTGTACTGTTGTGTATGCTTACAGTCAATGGCAAAACCTCAGTGTTGCTCTTTTTTTTGTATTCTATATGTTACACTCCCTGGACAGGACCGGAGGTCAGATCTGTAAAGATAACACAATAAGAGAAGACTAGCAAGGCAAGTGTTTGGAATCTTATCTCTCTGAAGTGTTCTTAAATAACAAAAATACCCGGTGTCTGTTTTTCTTGTATATTCTAGACATAATGCCATTAACATGTTAGACTCCTAGGATGTCTTACATTGGTTCTTAAGAGGGTTCTACAAAGACGTGGCAGATTCATGAAGTTATTCTTACACCTCAAGATTGTTAGAAGCTTTGTTCTTATCATACTGAATCCGATTTCATCTTAAGTTGACAGGGCATGTCAGTTGTTCTGCATAAGTAAGCGTCCTGTCAGTCCCCACAAAAGGGTATGAGACTGCAGGGCCATATTCACACAAATTGTGAGAAAGAATTTAAACCAAAAATGTAATGAATGAAGAGCATTGGTCTCCAAGCATAAAATAAACTTCAATAGCTATTGCAAATAATTATGCTATTCTGTTGTCATAGTTTTTATATTTAGTATAGATATATTTAGAAAATATGCATTTGATGAGAAGTGTTATATGTTTGTAATTAATGTTGTAAAATAATGAAAACGAATACTCCAAAATGTTATCAATGATAAAACAAATATATTTGTCACTTAAATCCTATAATATCATTACCTATAATATGAGTCATTACTCAAATATGTGTTGGAGTGTTCTTGAGTGCGCGTAGATTCTGCTGAACAAATCCCAAGTAAGAACACTGAATACCAGAATCTTTCTGAACACTGCATAAGTGAACAAACTTCTATCGGTGAATGAGGCCGGATGTTGTCTGGTGTGAAGTTACTCTTTTTGTCATATAGTCCCATCTCAGTTTGGCATAGAAGACAATTCACACATTGCTTGTGGCTTGTTTGCTCACTCCTTGTCATCACTCTTTCACTGTCATTTACAACAGGAATTTTAAAGAGATAGCATGCAGAGATGCACTATACATTCTAGAATCATCTACTTCTCTCCTTGTGTTTTTCTTGTACCCATAATATGTAATAACTGTGTCCTCTAGACTGTGAAATTTCCACGGTCTCGTCATCGTTGCATAATCGTATTGTCCATATTGTGAGCGGTGTCTATCTGTCTAACCAGACCCTTCTCATTCCCAGATCTTGTGTGCGCTGAGCCAGCATTAGTGTTGGGCTGCTGCTTCCCTCATGGCTGTTGCATGAATGCCGACATTAGCCGCAGCGGTGGCGGCCGCATCCACACACACACACACACACACACACACACCTGCTCGTCCCTGATACCACACGGGGGAGGGAGGAGTGGGGAGGCGCAGGCAGAATTTAAGTAGGCCTACAAAAGGAGACCGTATTCTGTTTTCTATCTATCCTGTGATACACATTCCCCTCGTCCTCCATTTCCAGCGTGTCTGTGTTACCCTTTTTCCACTTCTAAGGCACTTAAAGTGCCATTATGCAGGTTTTTACCATTTTTGTGGGTTGTGTAGGTAACTTTTTTTTTTTTTTTTTTTTTTACAAAAATGTGCAAAATCATTTTGATGGCATATGGTCATATGAGTGGGAGACAAGCACACCTGTCGTTCCCTCCCCCCTACCCAGGCTATCAACTGTAGTTGTTGCACTCCAGATTGAATATTCCTTTTACAGCACGTTTCCAAAATAGACTGTCAAAATACATCAGATAGGTTTAGACCCCTTTTTCTAAACCCCTTTGCTCGTAAACCATTATAGACGCATTAGATACACATAAACAAGCCATGTTGCCTCATAACGATTTAATTAAGCTTGTAATGGCTGTCCTCATAAAAACAGTGCATTTACAGTGTTAAAGTATAAGATCTTAGAACTTGAAGTTTTGTTTACCTCTTTTTACTGATAATAGCAGTGATGACAATCTTTCCTGATGCTAATTGCTGTTTATTCACCAAATGATGCTTATGAAGGCCTGCGGGTACAGTATGTGACTCCATGTAAGCATTTTAAATAATAGTCATGTTGGCCTTATGTACAACATCATAATACTTTAAGTCTGTATGTCGGTTCATGCTTTATGTCATGTCTGTGTATGAATAGCTATATAGTTGCATGCTGAGAAGAGTTGATTAGTTGTTGGAGTTGAAGTAATGCTTTAGGAAGGTCTGTGGTGGAGGCAGCTGGGCATTTATGCTCTGTGATCAACTCTTCTTCTCAGTACACAAAGAGAGCATATATCAACTGTGCTCCACGGGCTAATTTGCTGCGCTTCTTTGTACATTCAGGATGTCATCATACAACTGATGTCATCCTTTGTCTACTTTACAGCCAAATTAATGCTTCCAGAGAAATTGATTGCTTGCTTAAGATTATTGCTTTTTTTTTTTTTTTTCTTGTGTTGGTCTTTGAAAGAGTATGTGGAATTTTTAATTACTGTATGTCATTTGATATCTCATTACAAAAGGCCATAATTTGTCATCCACATGTAGTGCCTATAGAGTACTTTTAACAATAGAAAAACTGTATATTGTATACTGTAAACTGCATATTGTTCCAGTGCTGGTGTTTATAAGAAAATATTTGTAGAATTGTATTCTGTCTGTTTTAATCTCTTGAACTCTCCTTTTTTTGGTTCTGCAATTTAGGTGCTATCCCAATTCCACACCAAACCTTTAAGGCAGCAGCATAGAAGCAAACAGAGCAATCAAATGTCCGATGCAGGTATTAACATATTTATTACACAGTAAAGAGTACAACAATACCAGAATCATACTGCAAAGATTCACAGACTGACAGACCATAGAATACAGGCCAAGAAAAAAGAGAAAACAAAACAAAACAAGAAAACAAAAAGAATTAACAAACAAAGAACCACAGCTCTGACATAGTAGACTTGAAGAAAAGCTGAATTTGTATACTGACAAAGCAATGAAGGACCACCTCTCAGTGTCAGTCTACCATAAATCTGTGGTTCATGTTTCAATGAAGTATTGCACAATGACTTTTTAATTTATTTGAGTTTCATCTTCACAATAAAATTTCTCAGAACCCCCCTTCCCGTCCCTGTCCTTCCCTCCACCCCAGCTCCCGCAGCGCTCGGCTGAGTAGCTCCCCGTCCAGCGGACCCATTTCCATTTGTCCCTTTGAGAAGGTCCCTTCCATCACCCCAGTGCTTCCCTCGTTTGTCAAGCCGGAGAGAGCGCACACACTTCTTCCCCGTAGGTAAAAAAAAAGAGGCATGCGGAAATTCACCAGCCATTTTTTTTTTGTTTGATTTTTTTGTATTTTTTTTTTAAGAAACATTTTTTTGTCTTTATGTATACCCCCCCCCCCCCCCCAACGTGAACCTAAATAACATTGACAGACGGCCTAGCGTGTTTACAACTGGGAGGGGGTAAGCGAGAGATGAGGAGGGGCAGCAGAAAAAGAAGAAATGAAAGAGGGAAGAAAAGAAAAATAAAATCACATTTCTGATCTTAGAGCGTGGCTGGAACGGAATATCAAATGGAGGCAACACGTTCTCTACAATCACTATGTTTTTGACCTTAATTTATTACCTCACAAATCAAAACCTTGATGCCATCTGCGTGCATGAGTACAGTATATGTGTACGTTGCGTTGGATATGTGTGTGTGTCTGTGTGTGCGTATGTTTTTGTGTTTGTGTGTGTATAAGTAAGAGAGAGAGAGAGAGAGAGAGTGAAAAAGACAAAACACAATGTAACAAAAGTTTTTTTTTTTCTCTTTTTGATATCATTTCTATTCATTAGGTTTCATGAGGTCTGCATTGTTACCAAGTAGTGATATGGTTTTGCAGCTGTATGAGCCTGAACTTTGGGATTTTTCCTGTTCTTTTTTCGCCCATTTTGGTTTGACTAGACCAGTGTCTGCCCAGCAACTGGTGCTCTTATCGTGCAGTCAGAGGTAGAGTACAATGTTTTTGCCACCGAGGACTTTGTAGCAAAACAGACAATAGTGAAGAAGAGGAGAAAAGAGCTTCTTTTTTTATCGAGGTTTATCTACACAGTTTTTCTTCTTTTGTGTGGTTTGCCCAGGTTGACCTGGTTCGATTTGAGTGTGTCACACTACATCGTTTATATTTTTGAAATACAACACGCTAGTGTTCGAACAGCTTTGCTGCCAGGCAGCTTCTGAGGAGACGTGTAAGGGTGTCGGACACCTATTTGGATTCTTCAACCCCACAGAGTTGAGAGAAAGAGAGCGAGAAAGACAAAAAAGAGAGGAGGGAGGAGGAACATCCACCATTACGTTAAAACCTGTATCGCCATCCTACCTCAGAGGTCAAGTCTGTAAGCACCATTTGTTGTTGTTTGTGTCATTTTCTCCGACTTATTTTTTCCTCTGTGTGTGTGTGAGTGTGGAGATGGTGTGTGGTCAGTCTTATGTGTGCATCTAAGTAAGTGCTCATTTGGGCTCCCTCTCCCTGCTTCAACCAATCAAAAGGAGGTTATTCTGTTTTCTTTATTCTTTACTACTAAGAAAATGAGTTACAGATCCTATCCATTTCTCCATGGCTTGGCGTTGGCACGGTGAAACTGATGCCACCGCCTCCAATTGTGGACTAAAAGTAACCCTGTTCTTTATGTGAGCCAGTGCGCTGAAATTATGTGAAACGTGTTAAGTCTAACCTCGTCATAATCACACACCTTTATCAAGGGCCATTTGACCAATGGGAGGGTGGTGATGTCACACAAGTGCCATGGGGGAAAACATTTATTTAACTGAACTAAAAGTGAGGAAAAATGCTATTTAAGCTTGAGGGGGAAACCTCATTACCAGTGACTTGACAGCATGACACACCACACAGCTTAAACAAACTTTTAGGTATTATTGCTCTTACAAAAAAGCCACTTTGCACTTTAAAGAAATGCAGTGCATACTGTTAGCAGGCGTGTCATAGTCAGTGGCATATCCTCCACTCAAGCTGGGAGAGGGGGTTGAATTTAGGGTTTAAATGAGGAGAAGGTGGTTCCCCTTTGATGGGTGGCTGGCTCAAAAGAAAAGAAAAAAAAAGAGAGCTTAAGATGATGAGTTACCGTACATTTGAACAAATCTCTTTTTTTTAGATCTTGGATAGTCAGGTTTTGGTCCTTTATGTCTGTCTTTGGCTGTCATCCATGTTTAAATTCTTTAACTTTTTGTCGTAATACTGTGTGAGACCTGGTGCTCTGCTGTGTTAAAGCTGTCTGTCTATGCCTCTGCATTTGGAAATTTAGTTCATTGTTTTTTTTTCTTTTTACTGCCTTTTTATTTTTATTATTTTTTTTTTTTACTTTTTCTCTTTTTCTATAAAAACAACATATATCTCAGCGTTCAGTAATGTGCATGCACTGCCTGTATTTACTCAAAGCAAAGTTATAATAACGCTACTAATAAAAGCAGATCATGATACAATTTCTCCTTTTTACAGAAAGAAAAATCACAGATAGGCTATGCAAAGCACTACAGAGTAAAATCTGTGAGGAATGGCTCTCTACTGACAAAAATGGCCAAGAAGCATGCTGAGAGAAAGTTTGTGACAGTGCAAATACAGTTATGTACGTCCCTTGTACAAATCATCAATTGTTAGCATTCCACATAACATGCTAATTCTCAGACAAGAGATCTGAATTTCGCGTGAAATAGCAGCTCTGAGAGATAGCTTGTGTTTTCTGTTCCAGGGCAACGGAAAGAAGTGGCTCTCCCCTTGAGGAGCCACTTGGGAACTATCACGAACACAGACAAATGTAAAAGCAGCTCAAGAAAGAGAGGGATGGGGTTTTTTTCTCTCCACATTTTTGCACCAGCAAGAGGGATGAGTCTGTGACCATGATTAAAACTATAATGCATCGTCACAATTGTCCAACACATACACAATAAATAACCATTAAAGACGGCACAGGACACTAGTGTTTAAACACAAACAGAGCTACGAAATGAGAGAATAGGAGAAGAAAACAAAGACAAAAGAAAAGCCTGAAGACTGACGTTATGAGCAGAGCGTGATTGGGTCCGGAGAACATCCAGAAGGTTCCGGAAAGATGCGGAGAAGCCTCGTGGGGAACGGTAGGTATACATTTCCAGCCCTTGGTACCCAGACGCTGTCATAGTGAGGGCGCGACAGTCTTTGTGCTGGGCGGGACTGATGACTTCACTTCCTTATAGTTGAGGGAATGCACTTCCTGTGCTGAGCGAGTGCAGTAGGGGGAGTAGTGCTTCAGAGTGTCCTGCAGCCTCCTGTCTGACGTGCCCATCTCATGTCCAGGGCCTGGACGCTCTCTGTGCTCTTACCTATCGCTGTGGAAACAGCTTCTTAGTTCTCAGTCCACTGACCTGAATATTATTCAATGTCTTGAAGGAGTGTGAGGGGGGAGGGAGGCAGGGAGGATGGTGAAACAGGACACACATCTGTGCTCCTTTACAATCTGGTGCACATCTGTGCATGTGGTTGTGGAACTGCAGGGTTCAGTCCGGAGCACACTCGTACCATCCATCTTGCGCTGAGTTTTTTGTCCTGCTCCCATACCCCCGATGGCATTCGGCCGGCTTCTGTTGTTGTTTTACTCTTCTTCCTCCTGTTCTTGGCTGTCCAATCGCAGATAATATTTGTCTTTGCTTTTACAACAGCTATGAATTATAACCCTTGGTTTTTGTTTTGTTTGGTAAAGTGTCTTTCAATGAGGTCAACTAGTTTTTTTTTTTTTTTTAAATCCCAGCTACTGGATGTAAGAATTCTCAAAAGAGGAGGGGAAAAAAAGAGGGAGAGATCACTTATCCTCATCTGGAGGTCTCTACTGTCTTCGGAGTCCATCTTTTCTTTGTCTTATTTACAAGAACATAAAAAAGCAAAACACAGACGAGCCGACGACAACGACGAATGAACGAGTGATAGTAGCTATAGCAACAATAGTAAACGGAACCAAATGTTTTTTTTTTCCTTTTCAACATCAAAGAATATCTTTGCGTTTCTTAACATGACAAGTCAATATGACCCGATATGAACCTCATCCTCCTGCTGTGAGCAGTCGACTTCTCCCAGACGTTCTCCCCTCTCTCGTAAGTTAGCGCGCTAGCCTAGCATCTTCGGCGAACCCGAGTGAGGCATGTGTGAGGCAGGAATTCAGTCACTGTTGGGCAGGGCTTGGATGTAAGGGGATGGGATTGAGAACAGGGGTGGAGGAGGGTTGGGGGGGGTGGAGGAGGGTGTTTCGCAGCCAAGAGAAGCTCTCTAACGGGTAGCGGCCTCTATTGTGGAGGGGGTTCCGGGGGTCGTGGAGCGGGGCGTGGCGGCCGAGGGCGTGTCGGAGGGGCTGACCGCTCCGCTGCTGGGGGTGGCCGAGGAGCTGACGGTGGCCGGCGTCTCGCCCTGCTGCTGCTGCTGCTGCTGCTGCTGGGCCTGGAGGGTCTGGCCGCACACGTGGTGGTGCTTCTCCCAGTCCTTGTGCTGGCAGAAGGAGCCGCAGTAGCGCGCCGTGTTGCAGCCGCTGCACGTCTCGCTGGCCTTGCGCCCGCAGTTCCAGCAGCTCTGTGTGTGTGTGTGTGTGTGGGGAGAGAGGAAGAGGGAGTTCCGTCATCGTCACAATGTGGGGATTTAGATAGATAGATACAGTAGATACTTTATTGATCCCCAAGGGGAAATTCGAGATTTTCACATGTCACAACGTATTCTTATGAGCGCTCTTTAAGCAGCCTCACAAATTACAGTACGGTGGCTTGTTATTCTAGAGAAGATGTGCTTTCAGTGCTTTCCATAAAACACTTAATCCCAGGAACTTGGCTACGGGAATACTGACAAGAAGTTTTGCAGTGTTTTCTTATTTTCTTATTATTGCTTTCTCATCTGAACACCAATCGAGATTGAATAGCACATTTTAGATTTATGTTTTTTTTTTTGTTTTATTCTGCCTTTACCAATGCAGCATATTTTAACACTGTACCTTTGCTGCAATAAGCATTCATCAAAATAACTGTAGGGCGGAGAAATTGCTCCACAATGGCATCATTGTAGCTCTCCCTGTAACAGTGCAATTTTGGTTCACGTTTGTAATTAGTTAACTGCAAAATGTCTGTCCTCTCGGGTTACACCCAAGGGTCTCTCTGTGCGTGTGTGTGTAAGTGAGAGAGAGAGTGTGTGTGTGTGTGTGTGTGTGTGTGTAACCCTTCCCCACCCCCCCCCAAAAAGTAATTACGACAGCACCCAGAAAGCAGACCAGAGACGGAAAGCCTGTTCTAAACAGCTACTGACGGAATCCTCAAGGGAGAACATGCACATAAACACGGGAGGGAGCAATTAAAGGCAGATGTGTGTGTGTGTGTGTGTGTGTGTGTGTGTGTGTGTGTGTGTCACAGAGAGAGAGAGAGGGACAGAATATCTGTGTTTATGTATGTGCACACCCCTATATTGGCGAGCATGCGTGTGTACATGTTTTTTTTGGGTGTGTGCGTGTGCATGTATACATAGGCCTATATGAGAATGTATATTTGGACAAATGTGAGTGTGTGTGTGTGTGTGTGTGTGTGTGTTCTCTCTGTGTGAGTTCTGTCTCCCCCAATAACTGCTGAGATGGCCGGGTCTCCCACTGTGATCACAGCACTCTGCTCTCCTGCCTCTACGGCACCACCTTCAAATTGGCACCACCTTGACAAATGCCTCCTCTATGAGGGGAAAACAGAGGAGGAAGGGGAGCAGGAGCCATGTAGACAGACAGAGAGAGAGAGAGAGAGACAGAGAGAGAGAGAGAGAGAGAGAGAGAGAGAGAGAGAGAGAGAGGTGGGGGGGGGGCTACTAGGGGGCAAAGCCTGAGCTGATAGATATGACTCAGTAACGGCCCTCTCCTACCCAAAACTCACCAACCCCCCAACCACCATTACACAAGGCCCTGGCTCTCCATTTACTTGAAGAGGGACAAAGGACGACAACAACAACAACAAAAAAGGAATAAAAGAAATAGCGGCAATTGTTCTGTCGCTAGTTTGGAGTTTAACACGGTTTTAAACTGGAGTTGGAATTGGGAGTTGGGGTTTAAAACCGTGTTAAACTCCAAACTAGCGACAGAGCAATTGCCCCATAAAGACTAAGAAGTCAGTGCACACTGCTGCCATAATCACTGTGGGGATGAGAGGAGGGCAAATGAGGACTGGATAGAGGAAGACAAGGAATAAAGCAGAACACCAAGAACGATAACGATAACGATAACTATAACCATAACTATAAAAGCGTCCACACTGGTCAACAATAAGAAAAGTCTCTCTTCTGAGTGTGAGGGCTAAAATATTATGGGTTCTGATTGGCTGTTAGGTTTTTATCGTTCTCAAAATCGCTCTGGGAAAGTGATCCCCAACGATATCGTTCTTCGTGTCGTTACCGTTATAGTTTATGTGTGAATGTTATCATTCATATTAACGAGAACGACATTTGTTTACGGTTATCATTATAGTTATCGTGCTAGGTGTGAACGGCCCTTAAGAGAAACAGAAGAGTGATGATGGTCGATGGGGTTGTTTTGCTGACCTCACTAGAGTCCTCCTGCTGGTTGATGACGGAGAGGGCATCCTCGGCCGCCTGCCGCTTGGCCTCGGCGACGGTGCGCTCCATCTTGGCGCGCTCGCTGCTGATCATGTCGTGCGCCTTCCGCTCAGCCTCGGACACGGCCTTCTGCAGCTCGGACATGGCCTGCCTCTTCACCTCGTTCACAGCCTCTTCTGAAAGACACCACACAAGACCTCAAGGACCCGCCGTGGGGACATATACAGCACACACACACACACACACACACACATACTAACACTTCACCTCGTTCACAGCCTCTTCTGAAAGACACCACACAAGACCTCAAGGACCCGCCGTGGGGACATATACAGTACACACACACACACACACACACACTAACACTTCATCTCACTCACAGCCTCTTCTGAAAGACACCAAACAAGACCTCAAGGACCCGCTGTGGGGACATATACAGTACACACACACACACACACACATGCACACACGCATACACACACTAACACTTCATCTCGCTCACAGCCTCTTCTGAAAGACACCACACAAGACCTCAAGGACCCGCCGTGGGGACATATACAGTACACACACACACACACACACACACACACACACACACTCACATGCACGCACGCATACACACACTAACAATTCATCTCACTCACATCCTCTTCTGAAAGACACCACACAAGACTTCAAGGACCCGCCGCGGGGACATGTACAGTACACACACACACACTAACGCTTCATCTCACTCATAGTCTCTTTTGAGGCACCATACAAGTCCTCAAGGACCGGTGATGTGGACAGATGATGGCCACACACACACACACACACACACACACACACACACTATCAGCCGACTTCTGCAGAGATGTCAATGTTGTGCAAACAAAGACATAAATTGAAATGTAATTTAATTGTATATCCATTTAAGTAATCATTTCCAAAACATATATTTTTTAAGATGGTGGCTGAAATAAAATATAGCCTTCCCAATGATTCACAATTTCAAAAATGAATTCCAATCATAATGTGCTGTTATTCAGCAGAAAAACATATTCCCAAATGGGTCCCAAATTAATGGTAATTATTTACTTTGTAAATTCCTCTCTAATTAACCTTTTTTTTTTCAAAAACTGCAGTGCCTTTAATTTGAGAATTTGGTTTGATCTGCTCCAAAGCAGATGCAGTGGGTTTGGAGGTTAATGAGAATTAGCGGCATCCATTTGCATTTGAAATATAAATTGGCTTCTCTACCCGCATTTGATCAAGTCAGGTAAAAACAACCCGAAAAAATCAAAGGATTTTTCTTTATTGCTTTCTAACCATTCCAGTTTGATACCACCATGGGACACACTGTACAACACAGGCCCACTTTTGCATAATCTCTATCATTAGCCTATTGTGAGTAAATATTTTTTTTTTATATCATTAATACTCCACCACGAAATACTTTTGACTCTGATATACGTTTGAATGATGAGGCGTGGCAGTGCCTTTTTGTTTTCCTCCATCAAGGTTGCGGCTTGACTAATTGTACATGCAAATCAGGCAATTTATATTTAAATTATGCGTCTCTGTTGTGATCCCAAAGGCGAATGCAGATCAGGCTTGCAGAACTGGTAGGACATTGTTTAAGAGACTTGAATATTTATCGCAAAAATATAAACAGGAGGTCTGCTGAGCAACATAAAGATGGGAAAAGAAAAGAACTCTAGATTTTCCGGAGGGGCACCACAGTCTGGTCCTTTGTTTACAGTGTCCATGGTATTCCATAAGGATGCTACCTCATTAAAAACCTTCAACCTTGAAAACTAACATCTTCATTCTTGTTATTTTTCTATATGAGGCCTGGCATATGGTGTTGGAAGATGGCAAAGGGATTCTTCATTAGTGACAGTGATATCTCAGTGATATCTTTGTATAGTAATATCTTAACAGGGTTGCATGGAGAGACTGAGTGTTGAGGAATGGCAGTTGTACACTGTTGTATTGTTGCAGTTGCATTGGGCATTTGCTCACAACGATGAACTCAATTTGCAGCCACCCAACACCCAACC
>NC_085017.1:27195643-27200643 GCF_963854185.1 Sardina pilchardus | reverse complement strand
GAGAGAGAGGGAGAGAGAGAGTGGGAGAGGGAGGGAGGGAGAGAGGTAGAGAGAGTTGATGAAGGGCTCCAATATTGTTCTCTTGTCTCATGATAAACTAGCTCAAATCATGCTGATCAGACCTGGTGTTAATACAATATATTTTGCAAATAAAACTTACTTTACAAAACATATTGTAAATAGTATGCACATTTGAATAAACATTTATGATACATGTATGATGCTTAATTAATTAATATGCATGGCCCACATTTTCAGTGGAATCCTTAATGTAAATCTTAGGAAAAACCCGCACTTCCGTACAGTATACCTCGGTCTTCTCCACCTGTATGCTCAAGCAGACCAAAGCTCTTAATGAAGCGCATAGCCTACCGCGCAACATCCCAGCGCAAGAGACAGCTGATCCGTCTCCTCTACCTGATAATTACACTGACATTTCCAACTAGCTCTACCTGCCACGCTGTCTAATTAAAAGCTCATGCATTTAAACATGAGACACAGCCATGTTCTAACCTGTTCTACGGTACGTTCTACAGTTCTACGTCGGCACAGGTTCCGGGAGCGCCGTCGGGCTCGTTCCGTCGGAACGCCGCGGAGGACGGACAACACTGTTGATGACCGGAGGAGGAGCGTTCCCTCCCGCACGTACGAGGTTGCCATGGTGATATGTTGGTTTTTCGTATGAATTACACTGAAATAGCCGTGGATTGTGTAATTCAAGCAATTAAGTTCTTAGCTTTTCCTTGTTTCTTTTTCAGTCTACCCCCTGCTTCTTCCCTCGCTGTTGTTCTCTCCTGTTGCAGGTGGGAGGTTGAACGGACCTCAGAAAGACATGTCAGTGGGGCGTCATTTGCCCTTGATATCGACCTCTTCTCTGACCACACACAAAATACCGCACAAATATGCAGGTATTACGGGAAAAAATACGCCATCTAATAGGCTGCAGTGACCGCAGGCGGTGAAGGGGAGGGTTATTAATATCTGCCTCCTTTCGCCTCGTTATTTAGAGAGAGCACATTTTCTTGTCTTACCCGAGGAAAAATGGAATGGAAATCTCAGGGGACTGAGTTTGATACGGACTGCAGGAAAATGTATCCTTTTATACTTACTCTTTTTTTTAAACAAAAAACCCTCTCAGCCTCATTCCCTCTTTCCATTTTCTTCTGTGTTTTCCCCTCTCTTTCTCTTGACCTTCTTTCTTTACACATTGCCTCTATTTACTCTCTCTTTCTTTCTCTCCCTCTCTCTCTCTCTCTCTCTCTCTATCTCTCCCTCTCTGATTTCCATACATATACAGAAGAGGCACACGCACATTTAGACTCCATCTCCTCCTCCTCCTCCTCCTCTTCTTCCTCCTCCTCCTCTCTCTATGTCTCTCTGGCCTGTCTGGACTGCTGGTTCCGCTCCATTTAACGCTACGGTTGACTGGTTGCAGTTTACACAGACAGCAGCCCCCGTCCACATCCACAAAAGTGCTGGATTTTCATTTCTCGTGCCGGCCGCTTATCCTAGCGCCTCACCCATTTGCTCTATCTGCTCCGTGTAGACCTTCAGGAAAATTCGCCAGCCGAAACCACTTCGGCTGTTCACCAGGGAGATGACCTCCCGCGACCCACATGTCTTTACGCTGAATGACCGACGGGATTTCTCGCTGTGTCCTCAATCTGAGTCTAATCCTTTCGTTTAATTACCCTCTACTTCTCTTGCGTTTCCTGCTCTTTTATCCTTTTTTCCTGCTTCCTTGATCCCTTGGCTGCTTCCTTGTTCCCTTCATCGTTTCCTCTTTCTTCCCTGTACGGCTGCTCAGTCAGGGTCATGACCCCCCCCCCCCCCCCCCCCCCCCGCTGGCCTTACAGTGCTGACACAGCGTTTCTAAACCTCTCTCTTGTTCCCACCCCCTGTTCTCTCCCCCTCTACATAAGGTGTGTGTTCCCCTGTTCTCTCCAGTTCTACAGTGTGTGTTCCCCTGTTCTCTCCCCTTCTACAGTGTGTGTTCCCCTGTCCTCTCTCCCTCTACATAAGGTGTGTGTTCCCCTGTTCTCTCCCGTTCTACAGTGTGTGTTCCCCTGTCCTCTCTCAATCTACACCAGGTGTTTTCTCCTCCTGTCCTCTCTCCCCCCCCCCCCCCCCGTCCACACCAGGCGTGCTGCTCGTCCATGCAGGCTCACCTGTCCGGCGTCCGCCTCTTGCCGTTCTCGTTGACGTCCAGCAGCAGCTCGGATGAGTCGACGGGCGAGGTGGTGCTGGTGTCCAGCAGCAGCTGCTCGTGCTGGGCCAGGTACTGGGCGGGGTTCTGCTTGGCCAGCCGCGCGCAGTGGAGCAGCTCGCGCTGCAGCAGGGGCAGGTTGGCCTGCGGAGGAGAGGTCAGGCCAGGTGAGGTCAGATCTCACGCACAGTATCCACAGGATATTTAGTACCACTAAAGGACATTTCTAAAACGGATAGTTCCAGTTCTTTGATTGAATAGAAATAGAATAGAATAGAATATATACTTTTTTGATCCCGTGAGGGAAATTCAGTTCTCTGCATTTAACCCAATTTAACCGAATTAGTGAACACACAGCACACAGTGAACACACAGTGAGGTGAATCACACAACCCAGAGCAGTGAGCTGCCTGCCCAACCAGCGGCGCTCGGGGAGCAGTGAGGGGTTAGGTGCCTTGCTCAAGGGCACTTGATTGTGATTGGCTGAATCATGTCCGATGCCGTTGTTTATTCCAGCATAACCTCATGTCTCAATAAACATTTCATTAAAACTAAATTAACAGCCTACAATATATACAGTACACAAATACCAACAATAATAATAGACAAAATATAATTGAACAGAATAAGAACAATAACTCCAAACATACAATGCAATACTACACTTCTCTCTGTAAGGAGAATAAAATGAGTCGATTGATTTGCATCATCTGTGGACTGAAGGAGTCGGCCGAGCAGAGGGAGAGAGGAGCGGAGAGACATGGCTGCCTTCTGTGCCATTACAGGCTTTTGTTTGTCCATTACCTTCTGGAGGGACAGGACAGGACAGGACAGGACAGGGCTGGACTGAACTGGGCTGGGGAGAGCTGAATTTGGGGCGCAACGGGGGATCGATGACCCAGCATGCATTAGTACCTCCTGGAGCACTCATGGGTTCCCAGAAATGGGCTGCAGAGTGACTGGGTGGGTGACATCAAAGAAGCCATGGGCCAGGAGCGGGCTAACGTGCCCATAGACACACACGCACACACACACACACACACACACAAACACGCACACACATGCACACACATACACACACATACACACACCAAACCTGCCTCTCTGTTTTGGGGAATGGGAGGAGGGGGGGAGTTCTCTCTTTATCTCGGCCTCGTCTCTGATAACAGCCTGCTGGATGCTTTCTCATTTCTTATAGTTGGAGCTGGGGGGCACGTTTTGGCTTGCCACATACACCTCCTTACGCACACACACACACGCGCACACACATATTCACGCACACACACATACACACAGACCCACACAGGAGCGTTTTTGTCATGTTACAGTAGATGAAAGGTTTCTATAATTCCCACCTGGAGACAGCAGTGCAGCCATTACCGCCGCTGTGTAAATGGCACTAAGTGTCAGTGGAGGACAGGCGCTGTCTTAGAGGTGCACACACACACACACACACTCTCTCTCTCTCTCTCTCTCTCTCTCACACGCACACACACACAACACACTCTCTCTCTCTCACACACACACACACACACACACACACACACACACACCTCTGCTCTGCGGAGAGTGTCCACACACATTCCATTTGTGAGTAAAGAGGAGAGAGGCGGCCGGTCGTCAAGAGAGAGAGCTCTCTCTGTTTTGTTTCTCCGCTTCCCTGCCGGTGCTCCATCTCCGTCTCGTTATCTCTCTCCGCACCTCCGTCTCTCTTCACTCTCTTTCTCTCTCTCTCTCTCAGCGTCTCTCACTGCATGTCTTCCTCCTTGCCACTGATTTCTCTCTCTCTCTCTCTCGGATAGTCTGTGTCCACACGTCTAAAAATAATACCGGGTGACGTGTGGGCAGGAAGAGTCCACTCTCACACTTCTGCTTAACAAATATGGCAGACCTCGGACCGTAGTGCCACTTACTGGCCGAGAGTGAAGAGAGGGCCTCCTTGCTGGCCGCTGACTGGCACTGGCTCAACTTAATGGGGTGTTAATAGTTTATGGCAGTAATTACTCAGAGAGAGAGAGAGAAGAGAGAGAGAGAGAAGAGAGAAGAGAGAGAGAGAGAGAGAGGGAGAGAGCGAGACAGAGAGAGAGGGAGACAGAGAGGGAGAGGGAGAGAGAGAGAGAAAGGGAGAGGGAGAGAGAGAGAGAGAGACAGATTGCTGTGACCCAGGTGACCTAAGATTTCATTATGTGGAGGTCACGGTAATTACTTAGAGTTCAGTCGTGGGAGATCCTGCTCTGCATAATGTGTAATGGGCTTCTCCATAATGAGCCCAGAAAGCTCTTCAAGTGCAACTGAAGCCTCAGCTTCCTCTCTCTCTCATCGCATCAACCTGGACAATTCATTACCCCCCCCCCCCCTCCATATTCTCTGCCCCCCCCCCCCCTCTCCATACACAAACATTTATTTGTTACCAGGTCCTAATGCACAGGCGTGTTAACACAACTCCTTATCTCAGCTGGTGTGGGGGCTTCAAGTGCACAACGGAGTGGTTTGGTGTGAAGGTTAGTGTCTGTTGTTGTGAATGGTCACGCTGCCGTGACAACGACTCATTTGACAGACTGGACTCTTGCTCTGTGTGGTCACTGTGTGCCACGGCTGACCGCCTCAGTTGGCTCACACGTCATCAACACAACAACAAAAGCAGATGAGGAGGAAGAGAAGGAGAAGAAGAACAAGAAGAAGAAGAAAAAGAGGAAGAGGGGGAGGAGGAGGAGGAGGAGAAATCCTGCTCATCTGGTGCCCACTCCAGTATGGGATTACATCATTAGTAGCGGGGTGTACGGCTTTTCCAGTA
>NC_085017.1:27181169-27188669 GCF_963854185.1 Sardina pilchardus | reverse complement strand
GGAGGCAAACGCAAACAAACGCCTTCAATTTACATCCTCAATTACATTGCATTACATTACATTACATGACTTCACATTTGGCTGACACTTTTTAACCAAAGTGACTGACAA
The DNA here is from genome assembly GCF_963854185.1 of Sardina pilchardus. Taxonomy (NCBI): domain Eukaryota; kingdom Metazoa; phylum Chordata; class Actinopteri; order Clupeiformes; family Clupeidae; genus Sardina; species Sardina pilchardus. Next base: position 27,188,558 of record NC_085017.1, on the reverse strand, counting down.
CATTTGCTTTTAAGAGCAATTCTAACAACAAAATGTACAACAATAAACAACAAGTGCAGCGAAGACAAATACATTCAATTTACATCCTCACTTACTGGTCAAAGACACAATAAGCAAACAAACACAAACAAATACATTCAATTGATCTCCTCACTTACAGTACATCGTCAAAGACAAAATAAGTAAACAAACACAAACAAATACATTCAATTTATGTCCTCACTTACATCGTCAAAGACACAATAAGTAAACAAACACAAACAAATACATTCAATTTACGTCCTCACTTACATTGTCAAAGATAGAGTAAACAAACAACAAAACAAGCACACTGCCATTTCACCACAACACAATCCAACTCTTCTCCTTCATGGCTGGTTTGCGAGGGTCTCAAGGAACTATTTGACTCCACACCTCTACTCTCTCCTCCACCTTTCAGCTGGCAGTGCGCGTTTCACACCCCCCTCATGATTCACACCCTCACATCTGCTCAGATTAGCAGTGCACCTCCACGTGAGTGTGACTTTGACACCTCCAGCACCAACACACTCCAACACACTCCTCCTGCTCTCCGCCTAAAGGGCTCTATGGAGACGGTGCGTTCTCAGAAAACTCGGCTCACACTGGAACACAAACGGGACTCGGAGAAGAGGGGGTCTGGACACCACTGAGGCGCGTTCAAATTCGCAAACATAGCGAACGTTTGCAATACGTTTGAAAACAGTTTGCCATTAGTTTGCCATTGCCATTAGGGGCGGCAGTGGCTCAGCAGGTAGAGGAGTCGTCCAGTAACTGGAGGGTTGCTGGTTCGAGCCCAACTCCTCCTGACCTTGTCGAAGTGTCCTTGAGCAAGACACCTAACCCCAGTGCTCCCGATGAGCAGGTTGGTATGGCAGCCTCCGCCATCGGTGTGTGAATGGGTGAATGTGAGGCATGATAATGTAAAGCGCATTGAGTACTCACAGAAGCCGATAAAAGCGCTATATAAATGCAGTCCATTTACCATACCATTAGTCTAACAATCGCAAATGAACAATCGCTAACCTCTGAGGAGGTAGTGCTCAGCGAACATACAGTGGAACTGGCCGTGGCAACAATGCAATTACCGTTGGAATGGAACGTTAGCACCAAATCATTCAAATTGAACTGTTCAAAGAAAAGATGTTCACCACGAACGTTTGCCACTGTTTGCCAAATTTGAATGCACCTCTGATGCATTCAGGTCCCCCCTGTCCTGCTGAGGTCAGTGTTAGATGGGTGGGAGCTGCGCTTGGGCAGGACCCTTATTTCTGTGTCTCTGTGTCCCTAACTCTATCTAAAGTCAACAGCTGGTATCAGGAGGTTTGGGCACGGAAGGTTCTGGAAAAGGATGGGTGGATCCAGTGGAAAATCACACACGGCGGGGGAAAGAAAAACGCCACCGTGGGTAATGTGTGAGTCCCGATGGTCGACTTTGTTTTTTTTATCTCAGTGTCTCAGAGTTAACATGAAAGCCATGAGAAGAAGAAGCTCTTTGAGAAGAACTTTTTTAAATCCTAAAACTCTAAAATGAACAACGGAGCAAATCGGTAAAAAGAAATGGAGATAGAGGCCGGGACGCAGACAAAGACGGTTAGAGAGAGATGGACAAAGAGAGAGAATGAAAAGGAGAGAGAGAGAGTGAGAGAGAGCGAGAAAGGGAGACAGCGGCAGAGAGAGAGAGAGAGAGACACAGAGAGACAGAGTGAGGGAAGGGTGGACTCCGTCTGCCGTGCTGCTATCAGTGGGGGAGGTTGGTCAGGGGAACATGCTCCAGCCTCCCTCCCCAGAGTCCAAGGCTGTTTATGTGTACATACGTGTTCCAGACACTGGGCTGACTCAGAGAGAGAGAGAGAGAGAGAGAGAGAGAGAGAGAGAGAGAGAGAGAGAGAGAGAGAGAGAGAAAGAGAGAGAGATGCAATGTGTGTGCATGTGTTGTAGACACTGGACAGTCTCCTTTCACACTTCTCCCACAGTCAAGACGCAGTGGACCAAAGGTTATCTCACCCTCTTTCTTTCTGTCTGTCTAAGCAAGTGAGTGTGTGTGTGTGTGTGTGTGTGTGTGTGTGTAATATTCACCGAGGTCTTCTACTCCTTCCTCTCACAGTGAGTCCAAGCCCAAAAGCATCCTCACTAATAACATCCTGTCCAGCCCAGCAGTCTATCTAACTCACCTCCACAGTGGCCAGAGCCTCACTGACCATCAATGGACACCACCATCCAGAGGCCATCTCTCCACACATCTGATCCCTACAACCCTCTCCACACACACACACACACACAAAGAGATACACACACACACACACACACACACACACACACACACTGGCTGACCAGAGTAACAGCAACATCAAAACAGCTCCATCCTCAGCAGGACACGACCAAACACAGAGACCCAGCAGCAGCACAGGCCTTAACCTGCAGAGCCATGCACAATCTCAAAAGGCTTATTTTTAACCAGGTGCCTGGAGACGCATGATACACCATATATACAGCGTGTTAGGACACCACCTGATCCTAGATCAGCCCCTGCTGATAAAACCCCACAGGGATGTATTTGATACAAACGCATTTTTTGCGGCAAAGTTGTGATGCTAAAGCCTGGATATCATCTCCCGGGTGATTGGAAATGTATGTAATGTATTTTATAGTATCATGGGCGCGGGCAGGAATGTAATATAGTGGAAGGTGCCTGGTCAGAGATATGGAGCATGCAAATGTAATGAGATCTGATGAGAGATCTATCTGATCTGAGAACATGTGCTGAGGATGATGTGTGTGGGGCTGGTGCACCAGGGGGCTGGGGATGCTGTGTGTGTGTGTGTGTGTGTGTGTGTGTGTGTGTGTGTGTGTGTGTGTGTGTGTGTGTGTGTGTGTGTGAGAGGGAGGGAGGGAGGATTAGAGCCAGGGTCAGTGCAGTAATTGGATTGAGGAACTGCGCACGGATAAGAAAGAAAAAATGAAGGAAAAAACGACAAAACGCACACAGAGACTCTCTCACACACACACACACACACACACACACACACACACACATACAATCAGGAAGAATTAACAACCACAGAAGATGAACGATAAAGTAATCCGGTGAGTTTCCAACAGACACATACACACACCTGCACACACTCACACTTTTTCACTCAAGTGAAAAAAAGTGTAACCTTATGAAGAAAATGTTGATATTGTGCATGAAGATTTGTTCTGTGTTGTTGTCTGCAAATATTTTTCTCAATAAAAAACTCTTTGACAATGACAGACATTACTGACATTGAAATTGAATACACTGATTCAAGACTTGACACTGGCTCACAATACTACCTTAAAAATGATGGAAAAACTATAACTATAACTATGTAAAATGATATTGTGTTTTTAAGAAATCACCTCAAGAAGAAAGACAACAATATATTTTAACACCAGGAGCCATTTTACAAGCCTCCATAATACCTCAGAATTAACATGGCAGGCTCGATAAAAAACAGACTATTTCTGCTTTAAGGCTTACAGAACGCTGAAATCAACAATTGGATTTCATGAAATGAATACTGTGTGCTCGTGCGCCGTTGTCCTCGACCAAGTTTCTAATTGAGCTACAGTATAATACAAAATGCATCATTCAACAACAGAAAGAAAAACAACATGTCAAGGTCCTTCATGAATGGTTAATGAATTGAAATGCAGAGCTGAAATAGACAACCTTTATCCTGCCCTCAAAAAGAGCCTTCCATCCTCTTAACCAACCTTGAAAACAAACTAGAGCAGGGTTATCTAGCCCAGTCCAGTCCTACATGTAAAACAGCAGCAAGCCCCACATACTGTAGTTCGTGCCTGCTGGGTCGGCATGTGAAAAGCTAGAAATGGGCAGAGGCAGAGGCGAGCGTGGGTATTGGGTATAGGGACTGGGACTGGGACGGATGTATCGATGCTGGGGAGTGATTTAATGGCCCTCGCCAGGCAAGGAGATGGATGTAGCGTTTTCCATCTCTTCCTTGCGGTGAGGTGCCTTTTTTTTTTTATTTTTTTTTTTATTGAGAACTGAAAAAAAAGCTGCTCTGCAGTATGGATCCCCCAGCAGCCTGTAGGGTGGTTTCAGCAGAAAGGTGAACAGACTGAAACAAATCACCCCACTCCTTACGTGGTGACACAAGACTACCTTTCTGAGACCCACGACAGAGTTCTTTACATTAGATATTGCAGTAGTGTTCGATACGAATGCAGACCCACCGTGTTTTGCTCGTTGTTGTTCCTGTTTATGCTATTTCTCTTCATTCCCTGCAGTGGGTTTCTTTATGCCTTTTAACTGACTTATGCGGCATCTCCTCTCAGTTTGGAGACAAACACAGACAAGCCTGCTATTGTTCTCAGAGCACTTCAAACATAAGCCAGATTTCTTACAGGGCATGCAATGTGATTTCTGTCTTTCGTATCCTCCCTTTGTTCCATAAGGGAGAGACGACTTGAGGGAAAGCAAAGCGATTTCAGGGACCTCGAGCGTCCTACTTTTCAAAAAGCCAAATCTCTTGAAAGCAGCAGGCTCTGGAGACTCACTGCACATACAGCATGCTATCACTCTAGATACATGTCTGCTTCTCGGCATCTCTTCTTGCTGCTGGTAGAGTCAGAGTTTCTGTTTACAGCCTCCTCGACTGGACTTGTGTCAAGATTCTCGGTGGCAGCCGCAGAGAGTTGCGGCAATCTAAAATCAATTCGGCTGTACGACTTTCGACTGTTGAAATGGCATGCCGCATTTTGGCAACTTAGCAGAATGTCAAATTGGTAAGCGCTACACTCCATTTCATAGGGCTAACCGACATGTTAGGGTGACTCACGTAGAGTAATGATCAACAGAAATGGGCTTAAATGAACCACACGGCAGGTACCAAAACAGGGCTCAGTTTCACCCCCCCCCCCCCCCCCCCCCGGATAAGTTCTTTTTACATCACAGCTCTGAATTTAGAATTCCTTTCCTCTCACTCTCTCTGTTCCTCCCATCCTTCCATCTCTCCCTCAGCTTGAAAAACGCATGAAAAACGAAACCCTTAGAGGGTCGCGCAGTTTCTCAACCTGTGTAATTGTGTGCTTTGGTGCAGTTACATATCAGTTACATCACTCTCTGCACAGCACTGGCGCAGCTCGCGCCGTGGAGAGGCTGAGTCTGTGATGGAGGCAGGATGCGCTGGAGTCGAGAGTCAAGAACACGCCGTTATAGTTTGGCATTCTGCTCTCCTTATAAATGAATCCCTCTCTTACTCGCTACCTCTCATCCATAGAATAACAGGACTGAAGCCGAGGCAAATATAAACATCTACGCAAACATAAACACCAACACCAACATAAGCACCAACACCAACATAAACACATACATTTTGGTTGGGAAAGGAGCATCGTAACCAAATACTGATGAAATCTGACGATATTCAAGCGTAATGTTCTGAATGGGTGTTTTCAAGGAAAGAGGGGAGAAGGAGAAGGTAAAGAAAAATGACTCTGTGTTCTATATGTGATGAATATAGAGGATGCGATGTCTGCACACTCTTATTTCTTATTTATCAATTCATTGTAGGATTTCAGAGATCCTTTGGCTATAAAACTCAATGCTTTTCATGTCAAAACCAGCTCAATGGAACTGAATTGAATTGAAGAGAGAGGAAAGGAGATAAAAAAGTGTGTGCGTACTATATGTGCATGCATATGTGTGTGTGTGTGTGTGTGCGTGTGTGTGTGTGTGTGTGTGTGTGTGTAAGAGGAGCACTGACTCGTTAAGCCATTAGGATTCAGACGTTGTTCGAGAGGAGAGATGGGAAGGTGAGGAAGAGAAGGGAGAGTGGGGGCACTGCGTGTGTGTGTGTGTGTGTGTGTAAGTGAGTAAGAGAGAGAGAGAGAGAGAGAGTGTGCGTGCATGGTGGGGGAAATTGTGGAGCTGAGGGAGGCAGAGTCTATTGGTATGCGAGTGCAGTCCCACCCACAGAATATGTGATGAACCAGTGTGTGTGGCGGTGTGTGTGTGTGTGTGTGCGCTTATGTGTGTGTGTGTGTGTGTGTGTGTGTGTGCGAGCACAGAGCAATCATTTGCGCCAGATGGAGGTGAATACAGAGTGCGCCCATCAAACCCCTCCTGCTTGTCAAAGAAGATGTATGAACCCCATCTCTTTCTCTCCTCACTCTCTCCATTTCCCCCTCTTGCTCTTTACCTCCTCTCTTCTCTCCCTTTCTCTTCCATCCTTCCTCTCTCTCTCTCTTTCTCCACCTCCCTCAGCACCTGTCCTCCTCCCTCGCTACCTCTCCAGTCCTCTCACTTCCTCTGTGAGTCCTACCCTCTACGTACCCTCTGCAGTCCACCCACTTCACTCGTCTGCTTCCTCCGACTCGCTCACACTGACTCTCCTTCCTCTCAGCTTTTGGGATCTGTCTCGGTGGACCCTCCAATGACTCTCTCATCTCATTCTCTATCTCCCTCTTTTCCCCCTCTCTCTCCCCTCTCTCTCTCTCTCTCTCTTTCTCCTTTTCTCTCTCCCGCTCTCTTTCTCTCTCCATCTCCCTCGTCTGCCCCCCCCCCCCCCCCTCGGCTGGTCCCCAGGCAGTGCTCGTTCCTGGGCTTCGCTTGGCTGCCTCCAGGTGGTGTGCCATTGTTCCATCCCTTCCCGTCAAATGATGCTAGGACTGGAGGGACCCAGCCTCCACCCCCCCCCCCCCCACTCCCTCTCTCCCCCTCCTCCACCAGCACAAGCCCCCACTCAACCCAGCGGCGCGTCTCAACTCACTGGAGGACTGACTGTCGACTGGCTACCTGAAACCTGTGGGCTTGAATTCTTAAAGAGCCTCAACACACTCAGTGTCGTCCTGATGCTTTTACCAACCCCTGGGACACAACACACACACAGTGGCACAGTGAGAGTAGAAGCAAACAGTGTACACACGCACACACACACACACACACACACAAACACACACAGACACATACACACACACACGCAGACACATACACATACACACACATACACACACATACACACACAAAAAAAACATACACGCACGCACACACACACATACACATATACCTGCACGCTCACACACATTCACACACACGACAAATACACACACACACACACACACACACATACACACATATATACACACGTGGCAAATACACACACATACCGTTGCAAAGCAAATGACAGGAAGTTGGATTGCTGGGAGAGGTGCACTGAGTGGGCTACACACACACACACACACACACACTGCATTGTTGTTGTGCTTCAGCACAGGCTGCACCATGGCTGGTGAGGCAGGCAGAGAGAAGAGAGAGCGATGCTCCACAATATGGATGACCAGCCACCATCTGCTGGCGCCGCTCACAAAAAAGAACTTTTT
>NC_085017.1:27166169-27171169 GCF_963854185.1 Sardina pilchardus | reverse complement strand
CACACCGTGCAGGGGCTAGAATAACAATGTGTGTGTGTGTGTGTGTGTGTGTGTGTGTGTGTGTGTGTGTGTATGTGTGTACGTCCACCGGATTGTTTGTGCCGCTCTGCATCTGTGTGTGTGTGTGTGTGTGTGTGTACGTACACCAGATTGTTTGTGCCGCTCTGCATCTGTGTGTGTGTGTGTGTGTGTGTGTGTGTGTGTGTGTGTGTGTGTGTGTATGATTGAGTATACTTTCCCTACTGATGTTGCTGCCTCATCTCACATTTACGAGATTTTTTTGTCTCCGTCAGCCATACTGTATGTACGGATACACAACTCATCTCAACAAAAATACACAAAAACAAACTCCCAATATCCACTCCCAACTATCCCACACATATCAACTGAGGCCTATCATTCCAGCCTGGACTCTATCGCCTGTCTCCCACAACCACTACCATACAGCAATGCAAATATACTGTATATGATCCTGCATTACCATACACAACTATATATAGTATTAATGCTACTTTACATGCCCATTATTTCACTGAGCCATCCCTGCTTTGCATCCACACTGAGAGGCTTTGCTGACATACACATGCGGACATACCGATGACTCAATGTCACAGGACCATATTCCCCAGACCAGCTGATTGACTCTAGGCTGTGAAGTAGCACGAATTTCCAGCACATTTTCCCAATTCATCTTAAAAACATCTAAAACGTTTACAGATTATTCATCAGTGTTTTAAACCGTGGCGGCGGCGCTATCTGTCCGTAAGGACTGAGTCACCGCGGGGCAGAGAGAGGAGCTGGGGAGGGCATGTCCCGTCCAGACACCAGACGAGGCGTGTGTGAGAACAGAACTAGGACTTGGCTCAAGCTAGTCCTTATGCGCACACACACACACACACACACACACACACACATGCGCTCACGCGCGCGCACACACACACACACTGCCCTCAGAGACAATGTCTGACCATTCCCTCCCTCTCTTTAACTTCAAATGAGTAAATGTCTAGAGAGCAGAAACGTCATTGATTTTATCAGGAGGCAGTGTGTGCATGAGCACACATACACACACACACACACACACACACACACACACACACACGCACACACACACACACACACACACACACACACACACACACACACACACTTAGCCACTTTTCAGAGAGGATAATAAGAATACATATTCAAACTGGACACAGAAAAGAGTCGTCTAAAGATGGGGCTGCATTAACAGGCTGAAAGGGCAATATGCACACAATAGGAGGGAGAGGAAAATAGGCTAAAGACATTCAAATGGAGCTCTCTCTCACACACACACACACACACACACACACACACACACACAAACACACACCCTTTCTCTCTCTCTCACACACACACACACACACTCTCTCCTCTTTGACTTTTACCAAGCTGAATAGGCGAGTCCTTCTCGGGCTGTGGTTCGTGCCAGACTTGATAAACTCACAGCCTCCATGAGCTTTCAGAGACTCAATGAAGTGTTAAAGAATGGGAGGGGTGGGGGTGACTGGTGTCCCTCTTGCCTCTTACAGTGGCCCTCCCACCCAGCATGGTGGGCTCCCATGGTGTGTGTGTGTGTGTGTGTGTGTGGTGGGGGGATTGAGCGAGCGATATGGTGACCCCCCTTTCATTAGGGTTCCTCATTCCCCTGTCCATCTCCCTCTCCCTTTTGACCTCCTGACCCCCGACGAGGCTTGACTGTGAATGACCGCATGTCTTTTGTGGTCCGGCTGGTGCGCCACCTCGCAGGGGGTCGAGTGCATATGGCTGTGCGTGTGTGTGTGTGTGTGTGTGTGTCGGAGGGTGTATTAGCGGAGGCTTTCCTGTGCCTTGTTCCCCTCTCTCTCTCTCTCTCTCTCTCTCTCGGCTGACCGGCCCAGCCGCCCAAAGGGCTGTGATTTTCCACACAGCTGGAAGCCATTAGCATGATCCAACCAGCAGGCCACTCCGCTCCCGCTCGGGAACGCCGGGACACGACAGAGGGAAGCAGGTTATTAGAGACCAGACCAGGCAGTCTGCTCCTCTCTCTCTCTCTCCCTCCATCTCTCTCTCTCCATCTCTCTTTCTTTCCTTCTCTTTGTCATCTCTCTCTCTCTTTCTTTCTCTCTCCATCTCTCTTTTCTTCTGTCGGTCATTTCTCTCTCTCTTTCTTCTCTCTGTCATTTCACTCCATCTCTCTCTCTCCTCTTTTCTTTGAGAGGGAAGGGGGGAGACAGAGGACTAATGGATCCATGCCAGTGGGGACCTTTGCCAAATTGAAACCGCTCCATTGAGACAAAGACCTGCCTCTCTTAGAACTGAGGAGAGGTTTTTTTTTTTTTTTTTTTTTAAATCTCTTCTCTGTGGCTCAGCAACAACTCTGGCCACTCCAATTACATGTATTAGATTAAGGCACAAATTATAGTGTGGGTATGTTCTAATTCTAAGGGTGAGAACAAGCTCCTTTAACATTTCTTTTTAACGTGAGCTATAACCAAAATTTTATCAAATAAATTAAGTCCCCTAATAAACCCTCTCTGGATTGGAAAAGGATGTGACTTCATCAGAAATGCAGGATGTCAGTAGCTGACTTCCTGTCTGGAGTGTGATGCATGATGGTGCTGTCAGTGCACTGGTGTCTGGACGACCCTACGGCCTCCTGCGCGCAGTGTGGGATGGCCTCAAATGGACTTAACAGGTGCTGTGTCGCAGATGCTATGCTGTGGCCTGTCGTTGGCCTCTCTCTCTCTCTCTCTCTCTCTCTCTCTCTTTTTTTCTCTCTCCCTCGCTCTCTCTCCATCTGTCTGTCTGTGTCAGGATGGGGTGTTGAAATATGATGGTATTGTTTATGTTCAACCTCACCACACACACACACACACACACAGACACACACACAAACACACACACACACACACACACACACAGAATATATACAAAACAGGTGTATCTGTGCATTGGCCTGTGCATGTGAGCATGTTAAATAGGTCTCCATGTAATTGTTCATACAGTATATGAGCTGTATTCAGATCCCTGTCTTCTTGCTGTCTGCACCTCTCTGCCTGACATTTTTCCTACTGCATCTCTCTTGGTGTGTGTGTGTGTGTGTGTGTGTGTGTGTGTGTGTGTGTGTGTGTGTGTGTGTGTGTGTGTGTGTGTGTGTGACTGTGTGTCCAGTCCCATGCCATCTGGTCATTCTACTATCCATTCCCCCCTGACACACAAACACACACAGTGCTCTCTCTATCCCTCTCTCTCTCTCTCTCTCACACACACACACACACACACACACACACACACTCAGTGCAGAGCGAGGCTTTGGCCAGCTCCATGCTCTGCTGATGTTCATGATGCACCCTCCTCACCTTCTCAGCTTGTCTGTGCCCAACAATAAATACTGATGAGGCCAGCAAATGACTTCTGTGTCCTAGGGGCTCTTCTGAGGCAATCATCCCCCTTCCAAAACACACACACCACACACACACACACACACACACACACAGACACACACACACACACACACACACACACACACACTCCTCTGTTCATCTCTTTTGTGTCGGAACAGTAGTGATGGATCCATGCAGACTCCACAGTGGAAGGTTATCAGCGCTGCTGAGTCATATCTATCATTGTTTCACAGTTCTATCTTGACATTAATTGTTCCTGTAGTGTGTGTGTGTGTGTGTGTGTGTGTGTGCGTGCACGCGCGCATGTGTGTGTGTGTGTGCGTGCGCGCCTGCGTGTGTGTGTGTGTGTGTGTCTGTGTGTCAGTAGTACAGAAGGGTGGCAGTATCGATCCATAATGGGCGGAGGCAGGCATCCATCTCAGGGGTGCCATGTCAGTCGCTGTGCTGATTCATAGAGCCTACTTATCTAATCAGTCACCAATCAGCTCCTTCATTTGACTAGCAGCCCCCCCCCCATGCCTCTCAGCCTGTCTGTGTCCCCCCCACCCCCCCATGCCTCTCAGCCTGTCTGTGTCCCCCCCACCCCCCCATGCCTCTCAGCCTGTCTGTGTCCCCCCCCGTCCCCCCCATGCCTCTCAGCCTGTCTGTGCCACACGTGGGTGAGTGGGTGGTTGGGTGAATGGTGTAGGAGGGTAGGAGCCGCTCACTGCTGGGCTTGGAGGAGCCTCTTCATTTGTCTCATTCAGACGGCTGATGGAGACACCTCTTCTGAAGCCCGCCTGCCACAGCCTGGCTTATTAGACAGCAGAGAAGGATAGGGGCCAGAGAAGGGGGGGGGGGGGGGGGGGTGCTTTTGCAATTCCTCACAGGGGGTGTGTGAGGAAAGTCTGGATTTCAGTTTGACAGTGGAAGAGGAGCGAGAGAGGGAGAGATAGATAGATAGATGTACATAGTTTGATAGATAGGCAGATGGAGAGAAATAGAAAGAGAGAGAGAGAGAGAGAGTGTGTGTGTGTGTGTGTGTGAGAGAGAGAGAGAGAGAGAGCGAGAGAAGGCAATTTACACTAGGCGGCACTAGGGAGCGCACACCCCTATCTTGCTGACCTGCCTATTCATCTCTAAATCACTCTGACGTTCGATGGCCAATGACTAGAGGAAACAGCAGCCCTCTCTCCTTCCTCTTCCTCAACTGCTACTCCTCGCCTCGCCCATTGTTCCCACGGAGAGAGTGGACAGCAGTACTCATCTCCAGCCGCTGGAGCCGTACTGTACTCCGTGCCCTCGGTCAGTTATTCAAGTGTCAGCGGACGGGCTGACCCCCGAAGGAGCACCGAACGAGATAACAATGACAGTGCTAGCCCAGTCATTGTGTTATTTCCCCACATCCTAATCACCAGAACAGTGTTTTTAAAGAACAAATCAAAACGAGCAGAACAAACACAGGGGGCATCTGTCAGTGCGGTTCTTGTCCAGCCGCTGCGGGGCCCGGGGCGAGAGTCCAGCCTCCGGACAGGAACCTGGGATTCCTGGCCCTGCCCTGTTCCACACAATGGGCCCCCTTTGAATGAGAGGAACCAGGGGCCCGGCAGA
>NC_085017.1:27156169-27163669 GCF_963854185.1 Sardina pilchardus | reverse complement strand
TCTGGACATCAATACCACAGGCTAGGACTCATGCACCAAGCACACACACTGCTGCATACGCATTCTGATCTCACATACTGTACACACTCTCTCTATCTCACACACAAACCCACGCACACACAAGTACAAGCACATGTACATGTACACACACACACACACACACGCACACACACACAGAAACCCACGCACACATGCACAAGTACATTGTGTACACACACACACACACACACACACACACACACACACACACACACACACACACACACACACACACTGATGGTAAACAGCACCAGCCTCCCAGATGGTTAGCACATAGCGCTGTTGTGATTCCACATAAACACAATGGTAATTCCTTGATGAAAGGAAACAATAAAACACTGTTAAAAGCGGAGCGAGGAGCGGCGTTCCCATTCCCATGTGTGTCCGATGGATCCGCTTCCTCCTCTCGGCGGACTCCAGATCCACAAGCAATCAAAAGCAGACATGTCATGTCCCGGCTCCGAGACCAGCGAGGGTCACACAAGCAGCACTTGGGAAAAAGCCGCACCAAAAGACACGGAATACCGTCCCACGGAAATAAACATCCTGGACATCAATCAATATCGAGAGTCCATTTCAGTTTATATCAGGCGGAATTGATTAAACCGCGGTTTCGGGGGGGACGGGGGACGGGAGAAATCCACACTCTCTAGCGCCCGAGGAAAGAGCAACCATGTGGGCCGCAGGCGAGCGTCCAGCCTCGCTGCGGAGTCAGACATGGCCAATGAACCCCCAGACACTGTTGTGTACATGTCATCGTTCCTTGTTTACTTCCTCTCTCTCCAAAACAACCCCCGCCGCCGTTCGGTCGTGTGTTTTTCCGGCACAAGTTGAAGTTCCGATCACGCTGTGGCCCGAGCCCAGGTAGTAATCTTACAAATCGATGGCAGCCCCTCCAAATGACAGTGCACCGCTGTTTAAATGGGATCTCTCCCTACAGACTACACGCACCATGTGTCTTTTCCATTCTCTCCTCCTCCTCACTCACTCACTCTCTCTCTCTCTTTTTCTCTGAACTCCTTGCCCTTGGCCTTTGTTTTTTTTGGCGTTTGACAAAAATCTGATAATCTGACCCTGGATCAGTTCAGCAGTTCTTGCACTTTCTCTCTCTCTCCTCCTCCTCCTCCTCCTCCTCCTGTCACATCAGCAATCCTCCTTTTCTTTCTTCATTCTCCCTGTCTTTCTATCACTCCTTTTCTTCCAGCGACTCCTGCCTGTCTTTCCCCCCCTTTCCTTCTCTGCGATTACTCACTCTCCCTTTCCATGCCTTGCGTGCGTGTGTGTGTGTGTGTGTGTGTGTGTGTGTGTGTGTGTGTGTGTGTGAGTGCATGTGTGTGCATGTGTGTGCATGTGTGTGAGTGTGTGTGTGTGTGTGTGTGAGTGCATGTGTGTGCATGTGTGTGCATGTGTGTGAGTGTGTGTGTGTGTGTGTGTGTGTCAGATCCTTCCTCCACCACCTCTGACTTCCTCCACCCTGTGCTCCACACGTCGGCTGGCCCGGGTTCCCTCTCCATCACTCTCTCCTGACCAACGGCGCCGGACATCAGCTGACCCCACCCTGCCGGCTCCGCGGAACGTTCATTTCTCTCCGTGATCTTCCGCACGTTCCGTTCTGCTCGCGGGTCCCTGCTCTTGTCCTGCCTCTCATGGTGTGTCTGTTCATCTCTCTCTCTCTCTCTCTCTCTCTCTCTCTCTCACTTTCTTCACTTTCTCTCTCTCTCACTCATGTTCTCTCTCTCCCTCTCTCTCTCTGTCTCTGAACAGGTGTGATGTGAGGTGTCCGCTCTCTCTCTCTCTCCTCCTCCTCCTCCTCCTCTCATCCCTCGCTTCTCCGTCTCCCCCCTCTCTCCCGAGGGGCCCCACGACGGCCTTCTGTCCACCGGACCCTCTCGTTCGCCTTGACGCGGCCGTCCTGGTAGATCTCGGATCCGTTTGTGTGTGTGCGGAGGTCCAGACTTGCTCGCCCCCTCCTACTGCCCCCCTCCTCTTCTTCGCCTCTGCTGCTGTGAGTTTCCTTAATCCGCCATAAGCCATCATTTCATTACCATCTCATCATGTCATTCTGATTGGTCATAGTGAAAAAAAAAAAAAAAACGCGGCTCTCTCTTTTCCGTTGCCATCGCACAGACGGGGCCTCTTAGAGTCGTAGAGTTTTTTTTTTTATGCTGCTCTCTCGCTCCTTCTTTAGAATGCAGCTAAATAATTGAAAACAAGTGTGGGGATTTGCCAGACTGTACACTCCCTTTCATATGGTAATTACTGACAAACAGTTTGTTTTGAATAAAGGCATTTCTTAGCTTCCCTCTTCCCCCTCTCCAATGCGACCCCCCCCCCCCCCTCCCCCCACCCCCCAGGGGCTTTAAGTGTGTGTGTGTGTGTGTGTGTGTGTAGGGGGGTTGGGGGGGGGGGGGGGTTGTTCGGTGTAGTGCCAGTCACAGATAAACCCAACTCCGTATTTCCCTCCCAGGGCTGGAAGTGGCAGCGCACGAGGGGTCCTTTTAAAAGTGTCATTTCTGGCATGAGGTTGGCAGCGGGGCCGGGGCCAACACGGGCTTTAATAACGCCACTCTGCTCCACATAGTTACGTCTCTTCAATCTTTAATCAGCCGTTGACTTTCCCTTTCTCCCCGCGTCGTTAAAAGCAATAGCCCGGGGCCGTGCGCGACAAATGCATTTGTCTCTTTGGCAACGAGGCCCGGGGAAGGCGACCGACAACAGCGAGGCGACCTCCGCCGTGTTTGTAAGTGACGCGTGGCGTCCCCGCGCACCTGGTTACCGAGGACGACAGGAACTCGCCGAGCGCCAGCAACATCTGTCGGCAATGTGCGCCATCCGTCAACAGGATATCTTTGACAGTTTCATAATAAAAAAGCTGCATGAAATGGACTGAAGCAAATGAACACAGTTTATGAGAGTCAGTGGTCATTATTTCATGTTGTTGTGAGTTGGAGACTGATTAGATTCTCAGAATCAGCTCATGGAGAGCTTTTGTTTCAAAGCTTTATGTTAATAGGATAAGGGGTGCCGATGGTTTGATAGACAAAGTTCTTTGTGTTTCATAGGAAAAGTATTCAGATCAACAAGGAAACATTGCAGTGTCGATTAATTAGCGAGTAAATATAAATTCTTTTCAGGGTTGTGACTGATATTTTGGGGGGGATAACATGATGGAGTCATCCTTGAGTGGATTTTGTTTTGGAGATGTATTGCTCCAAACAGTCATAAAAGTCAATCTCAGCAACAAGTGCCAGAGCAGTACAAAACTGAGTTAACACACATACGGTAACCAGTTCTGTGTGACGTTCAACAAACGTTGAAACTGTATGGTATAGGCTCGGCCCTGCTGTTGTTGTGGATAATGCAGATTTCTGTGATGTGCTATACTATACGGTGGTGCACAGGTGATGCGTGGCGGCTCCAGGCAGATGCTGCGCTAAGCTAAGCGAAGCGGCGCGTCCTCCGCTGGGAGGAAGTGTTTCATAGCTCCGAATAAAACCGTAATGAGCCCCTAATCCCCAGCTCGCCACAACACAGCCACTATTCTGTAGCCGCTACCAGCATTACACCTAGCCTACCAAATCAAAGGCAAGCTAAGCCGTGCCCACACAAATACGCCGGCACATACACACACACACACACACACCTGCGCACACCCACACACACACAGACACACCCAGGGTACCACATGCAATTTTTGAAATATGTACAGTGAGCCTTCCTGGATTTAGACTGGCAGCATCTCCCATATGGTGCTGGGAGATGGGGAGGCAGTGGGGCGGAGAGAAAAGCAGAGAGAGAGAGAGAGTGGGGGATAGAAAGAGAGAAAGAGAGAGCGGGAGAGAGAGAGAGAGAGAGAGAGAGAAAGAGAGAGAATGCTTAAATTCGCAAACATAAAAATGCAGCTGCGCCATTATATTCGATCCCTCCGCAGCTGTGAATTATTATGTGGACAATTTAATACTGCCAAAAAGGAAATAGCAGATTAAGATCATATCTTTGCGACGCTGCCAAAGTGTGCGCACGTTCCTCGGCACGGGCCTCCGAGGAGGCGAGCAGCGAGCTACAAATGCATCCCCGCCGTGGCGCCAAAAAAAGAGAGAGCTAGAGAGACAGATGAGTGAAAACACAAGCTCTCTGTCTGTCCGTCTCTCTCTCTCTCTCACTCACTCACTCTCTCTCTTTATTTCTCTCTCTCTCTCCCCCTCTCTCGCTCTCTTTCACACGTACACACGGACACGCATGATAAAGACGCGCGCGCACACACACACATACACACACACACACACACACACACACACACACACACACACACACACACAGACACGCACACCACAGTCAAGTGATCCCATTTCCGAGGTGTAGGTGGTGGACATCATCCGTGAGAGTGCTGCTAGCTCGGGGCAGTGTGACCGACCGCTCCTCTCCCGGGTTTTTTCGAGGAGCACCCCTGAACTCTCAGGGAGGCTGCAATTTGTCCAGTCACCGGGGCAACATTAAAACCAGACCAAGAATTCTTTACAGTTATGGAAAAAGTGAGCCGAAGAGAGAGAGAGAGAGAGAGAGAGAGAGAGAGAGAGAGAGAGAGAGAAAGAAGAAACACATTCTCTCTCTCTCTCCCTCTCTCTCCCCCCCCAAAAAAAACCAACCAGAAAACGTATTACATTTTCTGAACGGTATGGAGTAATGGCTAGCACATGTGAATATCTGCACTGTGAGTGGTAGTCAAGGCTAACCTAATAGTATGAGAAGAACTGGGAACCCTTGTCATATAAAGGATACTTGTTACTGAAGTATGGCGCACAAAACCAGATGTTGATAAAGAGACATAAAAACAGATGGAAAAGACATTACTGGCACACACAAAACGTCCCAAAACAACTTAAAAACATTTCTGACCTTATAAGGCGAGATAGATTTACACGCTCTGCCATTTTATTGCTTGGAGACCCTTTGCCTTGTTCTGTGTATGGTCTTAATATTGCCATAGCTCAATTTCTGGTCACAATCTGCAGATATTTTGGAAAACACTGGCAGCGCGGCCGTATTTTGGAATAAATAAATCAGGATTAGGCCGGAGTGGCATGAAATACCACATGGTTTCAGCGCGAGTGCCAGCCTTGAGAGAGCGGGTGCCAAACCCCCAGCCATCGACCCCGCAACGGAAGCCTGGTCAAGAGAAGGACCGGGCGGGCGCTTTTCTCCAGCGGCTGTCCTCTCCACTAGCCTGATTACCATCGACTTTCAAAGGCTCTGCGAGACTTTAGTCTGACCAACAGCCTGTGCTAACACGGTTTCTTGCCAGCGCTGGTTGACCCGCCTCCTTTAAGTGCCTCGATTTGCTACTGGTAGATGTCAGAAAGCGGATTGCCGAGTTTAAACCAATAACAACACTCTTTCCGCTGCCTTGAACACGCCTCTACCCAGAGACGTTGGAGCTGCTCAAAGTTGATTGGTTCTCGACCAAAGGGGGCAGTTCCGCAGATTTCGGGAACTCAGAAATCCTTCTCAATGAGCAGTTGACCAGACCAGCAGCAAAAGCCTGAAGGCGTTGCGTCACTGGGAGGGCGTGCCAGGCTACCTCTCCACTGGGGTCGCGAGTCTCACGACGCCGGACCTGCAGCACGCTAAACCAGATGCTGTCATCCGCTGCAAAATGTCATGCGGCTCCTGGAAAAGCAGCGACAGCAAGAAATGTTTGGAAAAAAAAAAAACTAAAACTAACTAATTCCACTTTAAAAAAAAAAAAACTGACCACAAATACAGCCACTGCCACTGCCACTCTTTACGCTCAGCTTGAATGGTCAGCAGACTGAGGCAAAGTCCAGCATGTAGACCACAAAAACATAACATTTCGCTTCACTAAAAAACATTCACCAGGTGACCGCTGTGAAAAATACAACACCTCTGAGGTACAGCGAGCATGAATGGCCGGTGTGAGTGAATGGACAGTTTAACATGAGCTGCCCATTGAGTGGACACACTCAAGACAGCCCACTTGGCAGACCGCTCCTCGGGCCTTAGGCAGCTGTTTTACACTTTGCGAAGGTTAATGATACACTAATCCCCCCCGCGCCGGATCGAACCGGCCATGGATCGCTTGCCGCCTGCCGTGCGTCCTCCCTTCCCATTTCAGAGTCCATTGATTCCTAATGATCTGACCGAGCACTCCACGCGCCGCGCTACAGCCTTCATCACACGTAACAGTAGCCCCCATCTCCCATCACCTACTGTAATCACTTACCCCACACACTCCTCTCAGCACACACACACACACACACACACACACACACACACACACACACAAAAGAAAAACCTTTCATGTCGATTTCTTGTTGTGTTTTTCTGTTTTGTGCGTGTGTGTGTGTGTGTGTGTGTGAGAGAGAGAGGCTGGTGAGCGTGTAGGAGGGAGCGGTGTAATGTCTGTGGCGGGTCACGGCGGGTTGACACCATCTTTGTTTATGTTTCGCGCAGGGCCCGGTCCCAGGAGCTGGCTGGTGACACAGTGGCCGGGGAGGAAGTCCTGACCATTCAGGAACGGTTCCCGACAGGCGCGAATTCCTTCCCAGCAATTTAAAAAAAGCACCCTGTTCCCCCGTAAACAGGATTTGGAGACGCTCACTGCAGAGCTACATCCACACACACACACACACACCCCTCTATAAAAACCCATGTTGTGCTTTCATATAGGGGTGGGGGGGTCCATGTATTCATCAATACAGTCTCTCCTTGTCTCTCTGGATAGGACTGCTGTCCTGGGTGTGTGAGCATAGGGACACCTAGGCATCTTCTGCACAGAATAATCCTCTTGTTTCGTGAGGGGTGTGTGCTCAAGATCATTTTTCCACTCTTTTTTTTTCCCCTTTCCGAGTCAGCTGTGTTAAAGTGGAGCCTTTAGTCTCGGCGCCGGTGCGAGCAGTAACACAGAGAGATAATGTTAACCGATTCAGCCTGCCACCATTCACGCAGGCACAGGCTCCAAACACTTAGCGTGCTGCAGGGGTGCTCTCTGTGCTCCATGCTATTCAGCAATAACAACAGCACAGATGAGACAGCACTTTAACAAAATGCCTCTTTTATTTGTACCTGTATTGAGATCAGGAGGCCCTTCCCCCCCCCCCCCCCCCCCCCCCTCTCTCTCTTGCGGGCTAACCCCCCCCACTTCTGCCCCTCCTTACACACACACACACACACACACACACACAAACCCCCCTCTCCACCCACCCTCCTCCTCCTCCTCCTCTCTCTCTCTCCGCTCGCCTTTGCCACTTTTTGCTGTTTTTTATGAATTGCGGCTCATAGAAATCACTGACACTGGGCATTTATCTTGGGGATCGCCCGCTGCTCACACCCGCAACAACGCAATCTAGCCGCCGCGCCAGTGTGCCGCCGCGGCATTGTGCTCGCCGCCGTGCCCGTGACACTAACTGCCTGCCGCGGGGAGCCCATGGCACCCACAGCGCC
>NC_085017.1:27143669-27151169 GCF_963854185.1 Sardina pilchardus | reverse complement strand
AACAGCCCCTTACTGATAACCCACACACACACACACACACACACACACACACACACACACCGCACTTATCACTTACTGTACCCTCACCTCCAGGCCCCCCGCACTCCTGTTTGCCTTTAATTAAACTACCGCTCTCTCTCTCTCTCTCTCTCTCTCTCTCTCTCTCTCTCTCTCTCTCTCTCTCTCTGTTACCTGTCACTTGCCAGAGTATAAAGAGAAAGATGTTGTGAATAATGGAGTGATGACCTGTTCATGATGAAGGTCAGGAAAGAAAGTGCTTGTGCTGTCACTCACTGCTACTGTAATCACAACATGTTCCATCCTATGACAGCAGCTCTTTATATCTCTGTATATGCATCTACTTGAATCATGGTGACATATACAAAACAGATCAAGGAGTAGGCTCATGCGAAAAAGAAAAAAAAGAAGAAAAAAAAGGCCTTATATCTAGGCTATTCAGACTATAATGTGGTGGACTTGATATGGTTATTTCAGATTGGAACATCTGCAAGTCTAATGATGAAAACAATGGTGTGAGAATTGTTTAAACAAACTTCGAGACCCTAAACATTCCACACAATACTCTGTTTATGCAACGAGTTAAAATGATGAAACGCGTCGTATGGATTTTCCATGGAGATTTCTCTCCCTGGACCCTTCATCCAAACCGTGAGAACCAGCGTGTAGTGTAGAACCCACTAACCTCCCCAATGTGGGTGATGCTTTTTTCGGATGAAAAGACGCGGATTGCCACTAAGGACAAGTTCCCACAGAGAAAATAAAAATCGACCCTTTAATTTCAACTTAAAGCCGGCCAAAAAAAAAATCCCATTTCAACTTTCAGAACTGCACTTCAGCGTCACGTGAGGCTTTGGCTCTGACAAAGTCGCAGCGGGTATAAGAAATAAACATCAGGACGGATTGGAGAGATGCGTTTGACAATTGTGACTGGTTAGGGGGGGTCACATGCAAAGCCCTCCTGCAAGATGCTAACCTTTCAAGAACGCCCAACTCCAAGGCGACAGAGGGAGAGTGCTGGGCGCTCTTATCCTTGAATGAAACGAGTACTACAGAGAAGCTGTCAGTTGATGTGCACCTCTTCTGGAAGGGGTAAAATCAGATTTGACAGATCGGCACCGGGTGAAAAAGAGGGAGTGGAGTGGCTAGCCAGGGTTCGCATACCTATTAGTGCCTTGTCCACCCGTTACGGCAGCTACTTTAACAGTGAATGAATTAAAATAAGTCTTCCAGCATTCAAGGGACAGTTGACATGTATATTGAGACTGGGCTTTATTTAAAATAGCCCAGAATATGTGTCAAATGCGTTCATTACGCATTCAATAATAGAATTGCGAGGCCCATCCCAGCGTTCTCGACCAATTATTTTAATGTAAAAAAATGTAAAATTATGAATAAGACAACAAGTTGCGACATCGTTTCTTAGCAGACAGGTATTGCAATTTGGTCAACAAAATGTCCATTGACTTGATCAGACAGAGGACACATATCTTCCACATCTCTAAGCAACATTACCAATAAAGTGTACGGACATCATTGTTGGAGCAGACAATACATAGTGAACACTCTCTAATGAATAATTATCATAACACCGAATTAAGACACAAATCTACCGAACAGCTACGACATTGACCATACAAACTTTAACATGTGAATCGGAAGAGATTTCGTCGATTCACATGTTACTTATGCATGCTACGTTTGCATTATTTTTGGAGAGGCACGATTTAAAAATCTATTCCTCGCTTCGTCAACAACAGTTTCACAGGAACAAAGCATGCTATTTCGATACGCGATAGCCAACTCATATATTCATGTTAATTTAATCAAGACGACTAGGAAATTAGGTCTATATTATTTTCAACCCGACAAAACCTTTCATATTTTACCACGATATTTCCTCTCGTGACAACAAAAATACATAGCCTTTGTATGTACACACACATTTCCCTGTGTTTCAATCGCTTTCGATACCTCACAGTAGGTTATTCAGTCACCTTAGATGTAACCTACGCTTTCCAAAGAAAGTAAGAAAGAAAAAAAACATTCATCTCTCAAACAACGAGACATCATCATCTGAGACCGTGGAAAGGGGTGTATTTCGGCAAATGGGAAGAAGGTGGATTGCACTTACACTGAAAAGAGGCAGAAATGCCCACCATGCGTTACGGTGATGAGAGGGCAAAATAAATCTCCTGTCTTCGACTCGGATCGTTGGAACGGTGAATTGTTTCGCAGTCCTGTCGATATAAGTCCAAGAAGTTGTTTTGCTATCAGTCCAACTCCAAAGCCAACAGTCAGAGTGACGATGGGACCAAGAATTTCGCTGTCAACAGTGTGAGCCGATCGGCTATATGGGATGCACGAAGTGGAACCTACACGCACTGGATGCTGCTGCTGCCGAGAGATATCTCCAGTCCACGGCCGTAGCCTTCTACCAATTCTCAGTTAATTTTGACGTTTCATCTGTGCTATTCAAAATGCGTTGTATTTCCACACTACCTGAAATGTTAAAAATGCATGTCGCTTTGGTCAAATTTGGGCAATACACGCGAATGTCAGCGGCGAGTGCTTCCGATCTTCGAGCGATGTCTCCGGAGTGAGAGTGGTACTTTGCCTGTAGTCGGCAAGCGTCGAGAAACCCAGGTGCGGAGTAGGCGGGATGGAGCCAGTGGGAGGCGACTGAGACAGCAAGCATCTGGGTCTTCAGCAGGTCTGAGGGGGTCAAGCCAGTAAACTGCAGCTACAACGGACTGTTACCAAAAACCAAAAAGCTTTTGTACGGGCGTACACCTCTCTCGCGAGTTTCAGATGGACTGCTGGCTACACTGTCGAAGACGGCTCTGCGCTTATTCGCGATTGAGCAACCAAATGAGGGAGGGTGTGTGTGTGTGTTCTATCTGTTTTGCTCTCTCTCTCTCGCTCTCTCTCTCTCTCTCTCTCTGAAACACGCAGGCTATCCTGCAGTAACCCAAGGCAAACACTTTCCCCTACCATCTGGAACTCATCTCGGCCTGCCAAGCCGGGGAGAGCAGCAGCTTGGTTTACAGGCGGAGGATGATAACAGCTCTCTCTCTCTCATACACAGATGCCGCCCGACTTCATATGTCTCTCATTCGCATTCATTTAATTTCCACCTTTTACTTAAAGGTATTCGTAAAACACATGTTTATGTCATTTCTTTCACTTTCTTCCACAAGGAGGAAACATTTAGGCTGCTGCATATACTGTTGACAAAGGGGTGTATTGTCTCTTACATGTGAAGTAGATTTAGCCTATTTGTTATTATAAGCAGCGTATCACAATAATCTACCAGTTTCTTCACATGCGTGCTAATTGATTGTCATACTCTATCAGTAGAATCAACATATTTTCAGAAGATACTGATGTTTTTTTTTTTTTTTTTTTTAATGAGCCTACTCTAGGTTGAGAGGTGAAGACCTCTTAAAATATCAATTATGTTTTCTTTTCCTAAGCAGACCTCATTGCTTTGTGTTTGAGTTATTTCTAAAACATTTGAAGACGTCCACACATCCTATCCATCTCAACAATAGCTCCTGATTTGCCTTCTATTACTTTTGTTTTGGCCAGACAAAGACACCTTTGTGAGACAGACAGATGTAAGCAAACACACGTGTGTGCAATGCATACACATACAGTACAGTCTCTCTCTCTCTCTCTCTCTCTCTGTCTATCACACACAAATGCACACACACACACACACACACACACACACACACACAAGAGAGAAAGTAGAGAGAAATGTGGACCCCATGCATCACAAAACAGCAAGGTATGGCTCTGTACAGTATGAGCACAAACAAATACAGCCACTGTTATCACAAGGACATCACTCGCCTCTTTTGTCCCAGTGGGTGTGCACTTATGTGTGTGTGTGTGTGTGTGTGTGTGTGTGTGTGTGTGTGTTGTGTGTCTGTGTGTGTGTGTGTGTGTGTGTGTTGTGTGTCTGTGTGTGTGTGTTGCGTGTCTGTGTGTGTGTGTGTGTGCGTGTGTGTGTGTGTGTGTGTGTTGTGTGATTATGTGTGTGTTTTGTGTGTGTTAAAGAAAAGCTCCTCATGACAATCAAATGAAAACATCTTGACACCGGAGGCTCTGGGCTGGCCGTGGAGGAAACCTGCAGGGGAAAGAGGCAGGGGCAGGGGCGGCTGTCCTGTCCACTGATAACGGCCCCAAAGACCAGGAAACACACACAGGCTGTTTTGCTGCTGGGGTTCCTGGAAGTGGGCTGCCCTGGGTGATAGGCAGCTCTCTCTCTCTCTCTCTCTCTCTCTCTCTCTCTCACACACACACACACACACACACACACACACACACACACAGGATACCTCATCTCCAATCGGGGAAACGTGCTGAGCCGACACACACATTCACACCACGCACATGCACGAACGCTAAAACACACTCACAGTTGCTTGCATGCACACACACACACACACACACAAACACACACACACACACACACACACACAGCCGCACAGACTTCCTGTATTCCCCCACCTACTAAGCGGCCACCTGTGAGACACACTCTAATGCAGATACATGCTCTCTCTCTCTCTCTCTCTCTCTCTCTCGCACACACACACACACACACACACACACACACACACACACACACACACACACACACACACACACACACAGCCGCACAGACTTCCTGTATTCCCCCACCTACTAAGCGGCCACCTGTGAGACACACTCTAATGCAGATACATGCTCTCTCTCTCCCTCTCTCTCTCTCTCTCGCACACACACACACACACACACACACACACACACACACACACACACACACACACACACACACACACACACACACACACACACACACACACACGCACACAAACACACTCTTAAGACATTATCAGGAACACTCAAAAGGGACCGAAAAACGCACTGGCAGCCCAAATGGAGTGTGTTGACTAAACAGCCCTAAATCCCCATTAAGACAATAGCCCCACTTGAGCCCTTCACAAAGCCATCCGAGTCCACGCTCAGCTAGCCTGAGGCACCTCCTCTTCCAGGCCCAGCGTCAACATCCCCTCCAACAAGAGAAGCTCCCCTGCGGGAAAGCCCTGTGTCATCCAATATAAATAGATCAGCTATCCTGGGCTATGAACCCCAACTGGTCACATCCTGAACGTCATTCAGTATCTGGGGCTACTTACACAACCTCTCACATATTGAATGTTAATAGAATCTGATATACAATTTTGTGATTTGTGACACGTCGTGTGAAACATATCAATATGTTACAAAACAATACATAGACAACGTTGTATTCTGTGATAGAACACATATTTTTTTTGTTTTGCTTTTTGGGTTAAATTCTGCAAGTTAGAAATGTGTCAGCTGGAAACTGAGAGAAAAGAGATA
This sequence comes from Sardina pilchardus, assembly GCF_963854185.1. Lineage (NCBI taxonomy): Eukaryota > Metazoa > Chordata > Actinopteri > Clupeiformes > Clupeidae > Sardina > Sardina pilchardus. The sequence goes on along the minus strand of NC_085017.1, from coordinate 27,145,757 downwards.
GCAAAGACTTCCAATGAGCATGTCTGACGTCAAATCATCTCAAAGACGTCAAAGATCTCACTCGCAGGCATAATACATCTCACGAGGATAATCCCAAAGAAAGTAAAAATGAAATAGCAAATTTAAAAATAACTTTACCTTTGGTTACCCAAAAACACAGCTTTAAGCTCATATCACTTTCCACAAAGCCAATAAGACGATCTGCGCGTACACAAACCGTCAACTAACTAGTAAAGCAACTGGGTGCTACTGCCCCCTAAAGACTCATTTGAATCACATTTACAACTGACATCAAGGCAACGCAACCTAAAAAAACTGTTAATTAACTTGATCATTTGAAATGAAAATGTCCCTGTTATTACAGTAATTCATCTAGAGCCATTGTTTTTTGTCATTTACCACCCAAAGCTTTATGAGGCAACTGTAATGACATTCATTACATTTTTATTATGTATTTTATTTATTGATTCCTTTACTCATTTTTTTTAGTGAGATGGACAAATTAATTTTCCCCCTGTTTTCTGTGTGCAGGGTAGAGGAGTTTTGGGAATAACCTACTGTCTTTGTGACAGTCCATGTCAATACAAACTGAAGGGCACACACACACACACACACACACACACACACACACACACACACACACACACACACACACCCTCACACCCCCTCACACCCCTCAGCAAACATTCACATATACACACAGACACACATACACATATACACACACAGACACATATGTTTGTGACAGTGCAATCAGTCAACATGTCTGTAGAGGATTAGTTAATTCAGGGGGAAAACGCCTGAATTCATTATGTACATGCTTTCACACTTTGTAAAGTAATGACATCCTGCAAAAAAAAAAAATCAATTCTTCACAAGGAAAAATTATTCACACCCCATTCAAACCCTCACCTCCTTCCCCAATTCCACAACCATCACACACCCAGACACACACAGACACAGACACAGACACAGACACAGACACACACACACACACACACACACACACACACACACACACACACCTAAACACACACACACACACACACACACACCCCAAATCCAGAGAATGTACTTGTGCCGAGAACACATTGTAAATGCCACATCCACATTTCTGTGCTCTCGCAAAAAAAAAAAAATAGAAAAAAACAGTGGTCTCTTTGTGAGGAATGAAAATAAGGGGGAAAAGGAGTGCAGGAGGAATAGCTCTCTGCGCCACGGATGGTTGTTTTGGGACGGGGATCAGTCTGAAGTGGCAGATATATAAGTCTCGCGGTGCGCTGGCTCTGGGACCCTGGGGGAGCCTCTCGGCCCGGCGGGCGCTGGAGTGCGTAAAGCGCTTTGAAGTGCACGCATGTGAAAAACACATCTCAGCCCGCCCCGTCCCACCACCCCTTGGTCCCCGTGGCGATAAAAGTTGACAGACAAGACACATGAAGTGTAACGTTCTCGAGCCTGTCATTCCGACAGACGTGCTTTTAAAATCTGGCTCCCCTGAAATACAAGTCCTCTGATTTCACGTGGAGATGAGAGACAGTGAATTAATTTGCCAAGACCTGTTCTGCTGTAACAACTGGAAGTGGAGTCAGCCTAATGGCTTTCCCATCCATCGAGGAAAGCACACTGTCTGTGCAGCTGACAAGTAGACAAATTAAAAAGCCAGATACCATATATGCGAGCACGTGTTAACACAAAGACATACACACACACACATTCCCACAACCACACACACACACACACACACACACACACCCACACACACACACACACACACACACACGTACAAACATTAATGGATGTGCCCCATTGCCAGGATGCACAGTACTTGCACAAATATTATTTGACCAGACAAGAGCACTTGCTGTTCTAAAAGAAATATTTGTTTTTGAGCTCTTGAATGTCACTTTATTCATTGGGAAAACATATGGACATAAAGCACGCACAAACATGGCGAAAACAGATCTCATTAAAAAACAGAACAAAATAATTCACAAGATTATTACATGAAAGGGTCAAGCAACTTCACCTACAAAACAAATAGCTTCTGTTTAGTTGGCTTATGCTAGCTGTTAAGTTTGAAAAGCACAT
>NC_085017.1:27126169-27138669 GCF_963854185.1 Sardina pilchardus | reverse complement strand
TTCTGCGCCATCACCTCTTCCTTGTTTTGGAGATTTCAAAAGAGAAGTTCAAAGAGATCTTCATCTTTTATGAAGCAGCCAGCTAACTCCAGACCATTCTCAATTAAGACTGAGAATTGGTCTGGGCACGCTTTGCTCACTTTCCATTTCCAAGGGATGTAATCAACAGTCAAATTAAAATTACATTACATTTTACCAAATCTTTTTGGAAGTACAGCAAACACATCTTTCTTACATGCAGTTGATGCATTTGAATACTCAATTCTAAAATGAATAAATACGCTCATATATTTGCATGGGTTCACCCAGGCTATGATACAGCGAAACATTCACAATGAATGTATTGGTATGCCGCATGCCATATAGGTATTTCTGTGCACTTGATGCAAGCTAGACCCCAGGGGAATTTGTTATTCTTTAGACATTATCCTATAGATGAGTGAAGCATGCCTGAATATTAATAGAGATTGATTTAAACATGCCGAGTGAATAAAATGCATCTTTAAGAGATGGGTAAAGTGGTATACATATTGGGAATATTAGTATAAATATAAATACTAGTAGAATATATAAGTTAAAGTTGCATACAATCTAACATCCATCCCTGCAAAAGACAGACACCCAAAGAAGGGACCTCTGGACTCTTTTAGGCTCCATATTATGAGACTCAGGTCTCCATGAATTAGCATACATCCATACCAGGAGACAGTGCCACAGCCCCGCCCGCTCATTTAGTGCATTTGCACACTGACCTGACCAGACAGCGCGTGGAGATCGATGGCACACATTAATGCTTTAAACACCATTCAGCCTGTAATGGGATGAGCGCTGGCCATCTCCTATATTAACAAATGTCTCCTAAAAGAGCTCCTTGCGATGAACGTCATAACGTTGCTATAGTGCTGTTGGAATATCCACTGTTACGTAACTATTTCAATTGTCACCGTCGTGATTGGCCATATGATGTAATGTGATTCCCGAATATTCCGCGGATTTAACGATCTTCCGGTTTCGTGGTGCCCCCCCGCTCCCCCGCTGTGACACGGCGTGCTCCATCCTCCGAGCCTGGTGCTGCGGAGAGAGACAGCCGAGGGTTGGAGATAAGATACAGCCATTAGCCAAAAGGCCAGGCTTTATGAAAGCCATTTGTAGGGCCGAGTCCACAGCACTCAACACTGAGATCCATCATCGCCACACACACAACAACAGCGAGCGCCATTTCTGGCACCAGGCTGGGGTGTCATCCACATCAAGTGTGCCGGCCAAACAAGAAGCCAGACAAAGAAAAACGCTTGTGTTAATGAACAGCACTCGCAGTATGACAAAGCCACCCCCCCTACTGGGATAATTCCCACTCAAAATCACAATCAACGCCCGGGAAACACTTTAGGAACAATACGGCTATCAACCATTAACTCATCCACTCCTGCGGCTTGCTTTTTTATGCCCGCCACATTTATGCTCCGGTGGATTTTATTTATTTCATTGTGCGCATGTTTCCGTTTGCAAGGAAGAAAACACACACAGATGCTGCTTCGCCACCGGTAGGCCTACCTATTCACCGGAAACCGCCATTTGTTTCCACTAACCCCGGCCTTTGTGTAACGATGATCGGAACGCTACAGCAGGTCATGGTCGGATTTCTCGGAATTCGCGATGCGGCTTCTGCTGCCATTTCCGAGGTGTTGCGGCGCATGTTGGAAAAAACCAACTATGGGTCTCCTGGCCCGGTCTAATTGGGCACCACGCATGGAGCTGTATGAGCGAGCCGCCAATCAAGATGGCGGAGAAAAAAGCCTACTCGATGTGGTCCCAAGGAGCTCTCTACACCCTCAGGGCTGTCGAAAAAGGGAAAGAACTCCTTCGACATCATGCCGATTTTTGAATCAAGTGCTCTATTTTGTCATAATTATGTGGTTGTGGGGGAAGTCTCAGAAAGGTCTAATCAATGTGACTTAATTAAGTGTAGTCAGTCATATGAAATGAGCAGAATGGAATTAATAAGCACATTTAAATCTACATTTTAAACTTGACTAATTACACTAATTCACAGCACTCACATGCCTTCTCGTCTATTCTGGTCTTTCATTTTTTTCATTTTCTTTGTACCTGTGGTGAATGAGTGAATTATTTTTCATCTTCCTTTGTTCTCAGAAAAGCGCTATTAATAAATTGCAATCAGAGCGCATATTGACAAAACGATAATTGGAGAACAGATCTCTCACAAAGCAGAGCTACACACACGATTAAATGACACATGAGACTTTCTCATCTTAAGATTTAAACTTTAGAAATATTTACAGAGTATAATTCAACGTATTGGGGGTTCAGGAGATCTTTAACTCTTTCAAAGTCACAGAAAGAGAGAGAGAGAGAGAGAGAGAGAGAGAGAGAGAGAGAGAGAGAGAGAGAGAGAGAGAGATAGAGAGAGAGAGAAAGAGAGATTTAAACTTTAAAAAAATACAGCATTTACAGAGTATAATTCAACATACTGGTGGTTCAGGTGATCTTTAACTCTTTCAAAGTCACAGAGAGCGAGAGAGAAAGAGAGAGAGAGCGAGCGAGAGAGAGAGAGAGAGAGAGAGAGCGAGAGAGAGAGAGAGAGAGCGAGAGAGAGAGAGAGAGAGAGAGAGAGAGAGAGAGAGAGAGAAAGGACCACTAAGAGTGATGTGACTGGAAAAGGTCAAGCGTGAACGGGCCATCTCGGCGGCGCTGCCCAAACAGCGTGACTAACGCGAGGAGACAGAGGCTCAGGACAAAGCCCTGGGGCCAGGCGGGACAAGTCAGGGAGAAAGGAAATGCTCACCGGCCCTGGAAAGCGCACGGACCGCCGTGTGGTTATTCCAACAGCACTGGCACCTGGCCACTCTCCACCGCACAGTCCACTCTCGCACGTCCCCCCCACCCCACCACTGCCCACTACCCACTTGGACACTGGGCACCAGGCACTGCGTGACTCAGCAGCTGCTTAATAGGCTCCAAGAGAGAGAGGAGGAGTGATGGAGGAAATGACTAAGACTGGGGTCTGTTCTCTCACACTAACGGGCGTTTTTTTTTTTTCAGCCTCCGAAAAGGTGAGTCTGACCGCTGGCTTTTCTTTCAATTTTCAAAACCTTTTAAGCTCGCGCGACGAAGCATCACTTATGGAGGAAAATGGTCACTTTAATTAGAAAAGACACAAAGTACTTCCACTGAAATATTCTGTTGTTGTGACTCAACACACACACAGTAGTCGTGTTGGCTACAGCAGTCCATCGGTCATACGCAATAAGTCCACTTCCCCCAAAACAGACTGCCGTCTGCGTTGCATGGCCATGTCAAGTTGTCAGAGGAAGAAAATGGCAAACACCGGCTATGCCCTGAAGTTACGTACACCATTCATAGATCACAATAAGGTACATTCACTCATTCAAGGCTGTCAGCACTTGGCATGTTGTATGGGTGGGATTCTGACCCATATTCTGGAAGACTGGACAGCTCAATATATGACTAAAAGGCCTGATCAGCGCAGCCTCGGTTCGGACACAGATGTGCTTTATTCACATTCTGCTGTGGCAGCACTGGATTGAGTTGCACAATGTAACTCAGAAACCGAATGACTTCTTTGCCAAACTTTTTCCCCCCTTTGCGCGATATGCATTTCTGTGTACTCCGGTGCCGTATATTATTATCCGCGCCTGTCAGGCCTATCAAGAAGCTGTCGTATTATGATGATCTAACACAGACGCCGCACGCGATGAGGTACATCTCTTGTTATCTTCCCTCTGAGGGGGACTACTGAACATCACCACCTCGTCATCACCTCATACGTCCCAAAAATACACCCCTCTCTGGCTGAGCCGGCGCTCTCGTTCTGCGTCTCTCTCCGTGCTGACACACACACACGCATTCATTCATTTCTCGGGGGAGAGAGAGAGTGAGTGAGTGAACGAACGAGCTACGCAGCCGAGCACGCGGCAGTAAAAATAACCTGTCAGGCCGAGGACGACGGCTCGTCTACAGAAGGCTACGCCGGCACGTCCCATTTATCCGCCTGCGTTTCTTTATTTCGCTTATTTACGACTCCGATAGAGGCGAGCGGAGCGGCGCTGCCTGCAAGATTTCCCACGTGGTGCCCGCCATTCCCCAGCTGAGGCCTTCCTGATCGCCAAACTAATCAGCCCAGTTGATTCCCATTTATCTGTATGGATCCCTGAGCAAAGCTGATTCATAACTTTCCTTCCTATCTGTTTTTCACGTCCTCTCTCTCTCTCTCTCTCTCTCTCTCTCTCTATTTGTTCATCACTGAGGGAGAAGCACTCGTCTTTTTCAGATGCTCATAAAGGGATGGCTTCGTCAAAGGCTGAACTGTAATGAATTTGCTCTCCATGTGAGTGCTACACTATTTGCTGGTGATTTGGTATCTAACTGTACTATAATGAGGCAGAGATGGGAGACCACAATAATTGGCAAAGAGACTGAAGCCATTACAGAGTCTCGGAGCAGGATCAATCCTGAATGTGTTTGAGATCACACTACTTCATGTCTTTGTCAATAGCACGTGATATCTTCCTTCATTTCTTCTCTCTGGATGCATACGTTTATGGCGGAGCTCCAGTGAACTATAAAGCTCTCTCCTGGCAGCCATGTTTTCAGCATTCACTAAGTCTTGCGTTCAGCCACAACAGCAGAGTTGCAGGGAAATACTGCTGTATCAAGTAGCTGAGCTCATGAAGAATGTGCAGAAGGAAGGAAATCAGATTGATCTCATTTACATAACCAATCATAAATCTTAATCGTAACACAAAACATAAAAAATCCAATAATCTAAGAGCTCCCCTGCTCCTTCCAATGCCCCCCCACCCCCTCCCTCCCTCCCTCCCTTCGCCCCATCTCCTGGTCTACTAGCTCCAGATCTTCCGCCCATGTGTGGCCCTACCTCCTGATCTCCAATCAGCTTAAGATGGATGTGAGGTAATTCCCTCAGAGGTTGTGGGGGAGGGGGGCGGTGCTGTGTAGTGCTTATTAAACATAAGCAGCATGTAACTCCCCACAGTAAATCAGGGGACGTGTTATTGGTCCTCGGGGAACACCCCGGGGTCAGAGGTCACCGGAGACTCAGATGGGATGCACTGCCGAGCGAGTGCATCCCGGTAAGAGACCAGCTGACAGCTGCCCGACACACATACACACACACACACACACATGCTCTCACACATAAATACACACACACACACACACACACACACACACACACCTCGTCCTCCCTACACATACACCTCCCCCCACACACACAAAATGAGATTGCCCACTTACAATATATTACACACACACACAAACGCACACACACACACACACACACGCCATCAGCGCCCGCCCCCTCCACACCTCCTGAATAAAGATGATCACCACGCACCAGTCAGCCTGTTCCCATAAGGTGCCCCTCACCCCGGCCCGTGTGGCCTAATCAATAACCATTGGCTGAGGACACTGGCAGAGAGACTGAGGGGAGGACCGTGGAGATGTTGTCATGAATGCAGAGGGGTTGGCTCATCTTCATTCCTCTCCATGCATCTCTCTCTCTGTGTGTGTGTGTGTGTGTGTGTGTGTGTGTGTGTGTGTGTGTGTGTGTGTGTGCGTGTGTTTGGTTGTTGATGTTAGTGTTTGTGTTTTTTCTCAGACAGTTTGGCAGCACGACGCGCTGAATATTTCAGAACTCTGAACAAGCCGGAGAGAGGTAAAGAATACCAACGTCGTATAGGGTCAGGCTCGAGTCTCTCATTCTGACAACAGCGGTGAGCTAAACGATAATGCAGGACAAAGTCTGAGATTCTGAGACATTGCTTGTGAGGCACCATATAAAGAGCTCGTCTTTGAACTTGAATTGTCTTTCATTCAAGAGAAGAAGAAGAAAAAAAAAATAGACATGGAAGACACTCCAAGAATAAAGAATTTTACTTCTCTATCCTGAGTGCCTCTGGGCAGGTATTGAAGTGAAGTGATGCAATAGGAGTTTGGCTCAGGGTTTTCTAACTGAAGGTCTTTCAGTAGTCTCGACAGTGCGGGTGAAACTACACTGCTCTGTAGGAACATTCTGCCCTTGATTTCTTAGAGGGGGCAAGGTTCTTGGACCAAACCCATCAGGTTACAACCTCATCCGATGTTACACAACCCTTTTCCAAACTGACCACATCTTCCCTAAAGTAGTTTTACTTTTTGGAAAAGTTTTTATTTTTTATTTCAGTCAACTAAATTGTTATATAGTTTCAGTTAACTATAATAACCCTGTTCCAAAAATGATCTCCTAAACTTTGAAAAGTCATACGACACTCATGAACATTGACAAGCACCTGGAGACTTTTTGTTCTTGTACTGTTGTAGACACAAGGTTCAGCCTGTTACCCTAACATGCTAATCTGCGGAGATGAATACCAAAATCGAACAGCCTAAACTAGCATAATAAGCAAACGCCAGCCTAGACTAACATAATTAGCAAACTCACTAGTCTAAGTAAAAACTTTGATATAATTTTCCCTGTGGTGATTGTGTTTGTGGTACCATCAGTTGTGTGAGTGTGATGTTCTTAATCTTAACTAGCGGTAGTGAGAAGACTGCAAGAGAAAACCAACTAATCTACGAGGAAGCTCCTTTCTCTCAGGTGTTACCAATCTGAAAAGCAGCACATCAACCATGCCCAGAGGTCAGCTGGTACTCTTAACAGCCTCTCAGATCAGTGTGTGTTTTCCCTCACCAACCTGACTTGGGAACAGTAACTGAATACACGCCTGCATGAGGTATTTTTTCGGTCATTCGGACTATTCCTGGAAGCTGTTGCAGAATGCGGTGAGGAGATTTAATGAGTGTCTAATGCTGATTATTGGACCACGCTTGTGCGGTGTTATCGTTTCCTAAATAAATTATTCAAGATGAAGTATGGCTTTGGAGATGGCCTGCTTCAGTGTGATCATATGTATCAGTGAAAGAGAGAGAGGAGAGGGAGAGAGAGGAGAGAGAGAGAGAGAGAGAGAGAGAGACTGACACAGGGGAGGCTGTATGAGTTCCCAGGTTGTGAGATTAGCTTTTTTTTCTTGGCCTCTAAGCGTTCACATCTGCACTCAAGGCTCCACATCTGGCTTTCACATTTTCGAGCGCCGCTGCCAAGTCAAGGGGGGGGGGGGGGGGGGGGGAGGCTGGGAGTTCCACTCCGCCAGAGGGAAAACAATCGCTCTTTCTGGACCGTTGATCTCTTCGAGTCGCCCCCCATTTCTCCTCCCTCGTCCTCCGGACCCACGGACCCTTAACCTGACGCACGCAACGCGCCCCCTTCCGCCTCCTCGTCCTCCCCGTCTCTCTCTCTCTCCGCGTCGCCACGGCAACCGTCGGTCTCGGCTGATTTATCGGCCCAGGTGTCGAGCGTCCTCGCAGCCGCAGCGAGGCCCGCTGATTGGCGCGCGGGAGAAGGACTCCGGCCCCGTTTAGCCTCGCTGACCCGGTCCAGATGTTCCGAACGGACCCCGGTTCTCCTCGCCGCGTCTCAGAGCTCCCGTCCAGCACACCGCAGGCCCAGAACTCCCCCCCCCCCCCCCCCCCCTTAATTAACAGCATGATTTCACCCTGGTTTACTTACAACACTCCCATGGACGTCGGATTGGCCGATGGGAAGAGTAGAGGGCCAGAGGGGAAATGGGGTGATGAGGATAGGAGAGGAGAGGAGAGGAGAGGAGAAGAGAAGAGCTCTCAGGGAGATTCCAGTCCATTCATGGAAGTGGACGATATGAGAGCGAAGCAACAAGAGATGCTGAACACTTGAACAATTATTAGCTGCGTGCGTACACTCTCTACATATCCGCCTAGACACACAAAACACACTCAAATCTGACTCATACTTCCAGATACAATAACAACTATGTCAATCGTTGAGTGTGAGGATTCCTTGGGGGAAAAAAAGCATTATGTTATTGCCAGGGATGAGATTTACTGCAGCATTTACTGACTACATTCCATTTGTTTGTTGAAATAAAATGAAAAGAAAAAAGAAACTAAAAAGAAAGAATCAACTAAACGAGGGCACCTCTCTCATCATCCTGCTCGAGAGATAACTTCAGAGGGGATCTGAAGGGCACCGATCTCCCTTTGTCTGTCTGTCTGTCTGTCTGTCTCTCCCTCCCTCCCTCCCTCCCTCTCTCTCTCTCTCCCTCCCTCCCTCTCTCCCTCTCTGTCTCTGCATATCTTCCCTCTTTGATCATCCCGCTCTTATATTCACAGTTGAACTCCCGCCGCTCGCGCTCCGAGCTCCCCTCCCAGGACGCGCGGGTCACTGTGGAGTCCATATCAAAAAGCCCCATCTGGGTTTGAAGTCGGCGTTCCTCCCACAGGAGCCGGGGAATTCCCGTCTAGGCCGGCCGAGGTCCCAGTCTCTTTGTCACTGTCAACACACAGAGAGAGGGTGTAGTTTGGAATACTGAAGTCTTCTTTAGATGGTCTTCCTCTTAAAAGGACCTCTAATGGTTCTAATTAAAGCAGTCTTTGCTGAAAGCACTGTACAGGCGCTCTAATGCTATAGGATTGTCAGTTTCTATTAGGCAACCATTTTTGTACCTGAATGGGGCATTCACGCCAGGATTGATAACTATAACAATAACAACAAAAAAGTATCAGATAATATGAATGACAAGATCCACACATAAACTATAACAACAACAACAACAACAACAACAACAACAACATGAAGAGTCATTGCAGACCACTTTCAGAGCCATTTTGACAACGATAAAAGTTAACAGCCAGTCAGAATCGCAATTTGATCAGAATCAAATTTTTTAGACATCACATTCATCAACACAAGGAGAGACTTTCCTTTTCATTGGTCAGTGTGAACGCTTTTATTGCTAGTTATCTTTATTGTTCGTGTCGTATTGTAGTGCTATAGTTATCTTTATTGTTACTGTTTTTTTTCCAATTGGTTTGAAATGTAGAGATAAAAGAGGTTCACCGGAGCAACTCAGAAGTTAAGATTTTTGGTAACACTCCATAATAAGGGTCCTTAATAAATAGCAAACTAATCATTAACTAACCCTTTGTTAATATTTGTTAACTGTTACTAAAATATCTATTTGCCACAAGTTAATGTTTTTTTCATCATTAATTAAATATTAGTTGTTTGCATATAATCTGTATGTTAATGTTTTAACAAATAGAAAACAATCTATTAACTAATATTGTATTAATATTTGTTAATAGTTAACTAAATGTATTTTTGGCACAAATTAACAGTTATTTCTTCCATCATTAAATGTTAAATGTTTATTTACAAACTATATGTTAATATGAAAGTTAATGACATATTATTATTTAACTAATTGTTATTAAACTGTTTCTACCTATCCCAATATGAATCACTCCTTATAGGACTCATGAAGTAATTGGTTAAGCTTAATTAATATATTAGTAATATATAACTATCAGTATGGAGGACCCTTATAATAAAGTTGGTTAAGTGTAATTAATATATTAGTAATATATAACTATTAGTATGGGGGACCCTTATAATAAAGTTGGTTAAGCTTAATTAATACTTTAGTAACATATAACTATCAGTATGGAGGACCCTTATAATAAAGTTGGTTAAGCGTGCGTAATTAATGTATTAGTAATATATAACTATTAGTTAGGGACCCTTATAATAAAGTTGGTTAAGCTTAATGAATACATTAGTAATATATAACTATCAGTGTGGGGACCCGTATAATAAAGTTGGAACAGTAATTATTAATCATTTACAAATATTAACATTTATCAACGATAGCAAACATTTTACACTGGATCTCTCTCACTGGAAATGAATGATCTCAGCACACATTGTTGGGAAGGAGGATGAAAATGTTTTATTCATAAAGTCAAAGAACTCTCAAATAGCTTTTTGCTTTCTACTGGAACACTGACCACTGATGGTTCACCTGATGGTCTCCTGGAACACTGACCATGTAAACGCAGTCAGTGATAGTTAAACTGATCAAAAAAGATTAACTAGAATGACAACAGAATGTATAAAATATTAAATAAACAGGGAAAGAGCGAGTGGGTTCAACCAGAGAGTGAGAAAAAGAGAGAAAGACAGAAAGTGTTAGCGAGGAAAGGACTTGGAAATGAAAATGTTTGTTTGGATGGAGTTGATTAGGCTAAGTGGCGTCGGTTAGCACACCCGTGATCGAAGCAGTTTCTTCCTTTAATTTATTTTATTGCGTTGCCTTCAACAAATACAACAATAAAGTTATGTGTGGTCTGTAAGGAACCAAAGAAACCATCATTAGTAATACGGTCACTGTACCACATAATCACTGTCTAATAAACAAGGCAGGCCACATGTTAAACTAAGCACCCCATTTGCATCCAATGTTCATTGGCAATTTACTGTCACATAAAGATAGCCTAAATGAACTGAATAGCTGATATCTTTGTTATATTCTATGAACATAACCATATCTCAATCACACACACAACATAAGACAGGATACATGCATTGACATTACTAACCAAAGTGGAAGTATAAGTTTCCCTTAAGGCTAATCTCCGCTTAGCATAACGCTAAATTAGCATTCCAAACGAGCATGACACACATCCATATCCCACCAAAAACAGGCCCTACACATGACTCAGCCTAAGTATCTCGGTTACTTTCACTTACTTCGTGTTTTGCACGCACACAAGGTGTTCACACAACTCAAACTGTAGGCAATAGGCAGCACACTCGTTCAGTGATAGCTGCTAACATAATGGCATGGACTCCACCAACGCTGTAACTTAGGAGAACTAACATGAGGCTAAAGTACACAGGAGGACGTTTCTAGGCAACCACACCCTCTACAAAATAAGAGTCTTTCATACAGAGTGAGAGAGACAGAGCACAAAAAAGAGATCGAAGGAGAGTATGAGAGAGAAAGACAGAATGAGAGACAGGCAATAGAAACGGGCAAAAATAAAATTAAAATAATAATGTCCTCTTTGCATACAGGATTGATTTGCAATGACTTCTTTAGTGTAGGCTAGTTTTCGCATCAATTTGCTAGCCTACATCTTTCAGGACCTTGGTGAACCTTGTGAGTTTCCAGTGTGAGAGACCCATAGCCTACAGATACTTAGTTACTAATATATCAAATAAGCTTAACCAACTTTATTATAAGGGTCCTATGAGGAGTGGTTCATATTGGGAGGAAGGCAGAGACACAGTTTAATAACAATCAGTTAATAATAATATGTCATTAACTGTTAATTAGTGCCAAAACAACATTTAGTTAACTATTAACACAATATTAGTTAATATATTGCTTTCTATTTGTTAAAAACATTAACATACAGTTTATATGCAAACAACTAATATTTAATTAATGATGAAAAAAACATTAACTTGTGGCAAATAGATATTTTAGTAACAATTAACAAATATTAACAAAGGGTTAGTTAATGATTAGTTTGCTATTAACAAAGGGTTAGTTAATGATTAGTTTGCTATTTATTAAGGACCCTTATTATGGAGTGTTACCAAAATCTTAACTTCTGAGTTGCTCCGGTGAACCTCTTTTATCTCTACTAAGTTGTCCTCTCCCGTTGACGCACCAGAGTTACCCAGGAGCGCGGAGGACTTTTTGTTTTTTCTACTGGTTTGAAATGTAATTTTATGAAATATATAACCTGGAGTGCTTGATTTCAATCTATGTATATCAGTCATGTAACCAATACTCCAATTTGAGTTGAACGTTAAGAGTTTATTATCATTCTTGAATGAAGATCCATGTGATCTTATTCATGTTACCAATCTCATTTGTAACAAATTCACTTAGCATGTAAACTTGAATATTCCATATCCTAATAAGAATCTGATTTGTACTTTAATCAGATTATTCTGCTAACCAAAGTGCATGCCACAGAGAAGGCTTATTGAGAAGCACAGGACCTACTGGATTCAACAGTGTTGGGCAACGCTTTCCAAAAGGGGCTCAGAATCCAGTCATCCCAGGTGAGAGTGCATGCTCTCTCTCTCTCTCTCATTCTCTCTCTCTCTTTTTCTCTCTCTCTCTTGATCTTTCTCTCTCACACACAGACACATGCACATGCACGCAGACACAAACACACACACACTTCCAAATATCCTCAGCCTAATTACACCACAGCTCTACACAAGAGAGAGAGAAAAAACATTCTCTGGCAAGTAAGCTCCGCTGACAGAAACATGGAAGATATTAGCCGGAAAAAAAATACTACAAGCCATCCAGAGTCTGTAATTTCCCCCTCACAAGGCCCCTTTCATGTTTTTGTTGACTTTTTGTTGTTTTGCTTCTTTCTCCTTCTTCTCTTTGTTCTGTGCATCTTTGTGCAACACTGGATTTATGGACTTCTCTTTGGTGGATCCACTTGTCAGTATGATGAGAAGTAATAAGTACATTCCACAGAGCCAACTAGAGGGATGCTTGCAAGCGAGTGCAGGCAATTGTCTGTGTGTGTGTGTGTGTGTGTGTGTGTGTGTG
>NC_085017.1:27101169-27121169 GCF_963854185.1 Sardina pilchardus | reverse complement strand
ATGCGCTCAAACCCACAAGTATGCGCGCACCCGTACACAGACGTGTTTACAATTGAAACCCCATCATCAGATAACCAAATAGGCATCAGGACCTGTGTCTGTGTGTGTGTGTGTGTTAAATGATGCACTGCCATTGTTTGGCAGAGGGCCTTCCTCTTCCTCATATATTTATGCATTCTATTTTTTTTTTTCTTTCATTTAAAAGCCCGGTGACTAGTGGCATGATATTTATGCTTCACGGCCAATTTGTGGATATTCAATTTGGAAGCACTCTATCGACCCCTCTTTTTATACACAATGGCAATGTTAAGTGATTGGCCTCCCTGGTCCTCTCATTGAAGAGTGTGTGGCGAAAAAGTCCAGCTGCATATATTTTCTTAGATTGCATGCAATTACCCACTTCAACACAGATATGCATTACAATGCATTTCCTCAGAGCTCGCTTGCCCCAGAGGAGCAGAAAAAAAAAAAAAAAAAAAAAAATCTGTCATGACAGAATTTCTTTTCTTTTTTTTTGACTGAATAAATTCATGTATTTTTTTTTCTCACCAAGAGCGATCTTCTCCACCTCAAATTCATGCCGACCAGGTGGACGATGTAATGATGAGAGGTAAATTACAGAGTCTGCTGCATGGATGGACACGTTAATGGCTTTGAGAAGAAAGGGAGAGTGGGAAATGGCCAACGGAAAAGGTCAGGACATCAATCCCAGTATCCTCCTCCTCCACCATGGAAGCCATGAGCTGCTCCCCATACCAGTATGCACTGACTGGTTCAGTGGTCATTTAGAGTCTCTCCTGGACAGTATAATCACGGTAAAAAACAGTAATAGTGCCGTTATGGACAGACCATTACCGTCGCGACGCGCTCATCTGTTAAAAAAAGGCATTCGACGTTGCACGGTGGCATTTTACACTAACGGAGCGTATGAATGAAAAAAACATGGCCTCTTTAGAATGGCGCGTTATACACCGTGAGGTACGAACATCTTCCGAGTAACACAACTGTGAGTCGTAAACATCAGGGCGCTAAATCACAATGAGACCGCGCCGTCCATTCACTATGGCAACTCTAACCAAGGTCGCCTGAGAAGCAGCCTCACGAGATACTGCCTATAACCCACCGGAAGTGCTTGATGAAGACCCCCCCCCCCCCCCCCCCTCTCAGCTCTTTTCTGTTGGAGTCGGCACTGCTATTGTGAGCGCGACTTTCCTCTGCTGTGCTCTACTCACATTTAGAGGAGACTCCCTAAGGTTGGCGCCATCTGTGTGCTACAACATACTACACATCTGGTTTTGTAAGAACCTTGGTGGAGACCATGGTAACTAACACTATGATACACCTCCCCTCTCTGTGCAATATTTATAATGTATATACTGTACTCTACCTTCCTTAGGTAAAATCTTATTTACTACTTTTCAATGCACAGTATAGTCAGTGTGCTGACAATAGATGGCTCCAAATTAATCCGTTACATTTAGCGTGTCAAACTGGTGCTAATGAAATATAATAAAAATGAGATGAAGAGAGGTGGGGGGAGTAATAGCTACACGATGTTGATGGTGCTCTGCAGTAGACAATGTGTTTACAGCTGAGAAGGCATCAGTGTGTCTGTGTCACTATCAGTGAGGTGTCTCAAATTCTGCTTGACAAACCTGTTCAAAGAATATAATGAGATCTTCTGTGAAAATTTCAAAATGACAATTACACAGCAAAACTATAGTATAATGATGATTGGTAATTTAAACATTGAGCACAATTCAAGTGAAGACAATCTCTCCTTTTTCAGCCATACCAATCAAAAAAGGCCATTCTGTTCTCAATTGGTCCCTCTCTCCCATGAGCGAAACTCAGAAAAAAGAGGAAGGCAGAAAGAAGGAGAACAAAAAGAGAGAGAGAGAGAGAGGAGAGAGAGAGAGAGAGAGGAGAGAGAGAGAGAGAGAGGAGAGAGAGAGGAGAGAGAGAGAGAGGAGAGAGAGAGAGAGAGAGAGGAGAGAGAGGAGAGAGAGATTGCACAAGCTTGGTTGCTATAGCGCTGGGAGACTGCTGTTTGCCTAACCTCTGGCAAATGTGAATCAATGCGACGTGAGTCTTTCGGAGGCGCCGTAGAGCATCTGCGCTCCACATTAATAAGCCCGGCTGCGGCCCGGCTGCGGCCCGCACGCGTCACCAACGCCGCGCCGGCACCCCCGCGACCCCAGCGGCCGTGCATCCACGCCAAATTACTCAGCAGCCAATCGTTTACGGCGCTTGATGGATTCGCACCTTGGAGGAGCACCTCCATTCAACCCACCGCCACAGACGCATCGCTCCGTCTGATTGCTGAAGGCTTTTGATTTTGTGTGATGTGTATCGATGCGTTAAACATCTTAACTACACACGCCGCTGTTTTTAAATAGCTCTCGACGCGGTGCTTCTTATTGATCTGGGCGAGCATTTCCATGGGCTGGTTCAATTGCACATGGTAAATATTATCTTTGGAGGACCTGCTTGTGGAGGAAGAGGAGTCTGAGCGTGCTCAGTGGAGCTTCGCTGATAGACACTAACCTTTGTTAGGGAAAGAGGTGAATATACAAGCCTCCCTGACAGTCAGTCAACATCAGGCATGTCATTCTGCCACAAAGGTCCCCAAAATGGTTCCCACTGTGCAAATTGCAGGACCGCGGGCACATAAACCCGGCAGAGTGTTTTCTTGTCAGGTAGTACATTTGAGGGCATAAATGCTGCAAAGCAACAGACAGGAAATGAAACAACTCTGCCGCTTGGCAGTGCATTTAACAGACTGTCAGGCAACAATTTTCTGTTCAGCGATGTGCCCCTTCAGCCGGAGGTGCCAGAGCACCTTTCTTTATATTCCGCTCACAGGCTATATAGCGCAAAAGGTTTTCCTCAGTGGCTAATGTGTTAGGCTTTACATTCAGAGACAATCTCACTGAGCTGTTTCACAGTAAATGTAATTTAGCAAACTGCAAGGGGGAAAAAAAGCATGCCTTTACATTTATATTTACGTTTGTCAGTCATCACCTCTGATTCAGCTTTGTTTTATAGTGCATTAAGAAAGCGTGTGTGTGTGTGTGTGTGTGTGTGTGTGTATAGGCGCAAAATGTGAGCAAGATAATTCTCATAAAAGCGTGTTATCAACTAAAGTAGAAAATGGCATTTCAAAAGCACTAGAAACGTTCAGTAAGTGAAAAAAAGAACATTAAATTCTAAATGACATGAACCTCCATTCTTCTAAAGAAATAGCATGACAGATGTTGATGCAGAGATGTGGATCAATCTTTGCTGTGATCAAAGTGGATCTTTCAGTTAGTCTGAATCCTGGCAACACATGAAGATCCCTCACCAGGGATATGCACATGTTATGTACAATGTACAGTTACTGCAATCTAAACACCAGATCATCAAACATATTCACACACAAACCACCCACACACTAAATGTTCGCACATATACTTACAAACACATGTTTCTTTATGATAAACAACCACACAAACCATGTACTATGTATACTGTAGACACACAGACACACACACATTCTTGCACACACTCACACACACACTTATCCCCTGACACCCACAACCACATGCTTCTGCCTGCACGCACACACACACACACACACACACACACACACACACACACAAACACACACATATACAGTACATAGACCCACAATACTTTCCTAATAGCAATGTGCCTCCTTGTTCTGTACACACACACACACACACACACACACACACCGGCTGCTTGGCATATGGAGCCTCTCAGAGGGACATCCTCCGAGCGTGGAGCTCAGGCAGCACCAGGCAGCAGCAGCAGCAGCAGCAGCAGCACCAGGGCGAGTGTGTAGTGGAGGGAGCCTCTTGTTCCCGGTGCAGAGGGAGAGAGATGAGATGAGATGAGATGCTCCCTGCCTCTCGTGTGAAACTTCCCTGATTGGCCTGAACACGCTTGGCCAGCCACCAACTCAGCAGGCTATTTTAAGCCTCCCCTCCCTGCATTCTGGGCAGATAGCAACAGCCACTCACACAGATGTTGAAAAAAAGGACATTTTCTCCTCCCTCTCTCTCTCTCTCTCTCTCTCTCTGTACTCGCTCCTTCTCCTTTCTCTCTCTCTCTTTCATTGTGTCTGTCTCTCTCTCTCCCCGACCTCTCTCTCTCTCTCTCTCTCTCTCTCTCTCCCTCTCTCTCACACACTCCACACCTGTGCAAACTGTGTGCCAAATTCCTGTTGTGCCTAAATGGGAGGTCCACAGATCCCAGCCGTTTAAAGCATGAAAGCAAATATCACATTATTACTTATGATGAAGGGACTCTGGAGAATGGGGGGGGGGGGGGGGTGTTGGCTCCATCCCAGCATCTGAGCAATGAGAGGGTCATGCTCCACATCCAGGGTGGTAATGGGTGGGGAGGAGGAGGAGGAGGAGGAGGTGGAGGAGGAGTAGGGCTTACTGTAATTCACTAACCTGGTTCCAACGGCCCATTAGGAGAAGTTAAACAAGCTGACAGGGAACTCATCCATGTAAGCCACGTGCAGTACATACAAAATATGACACGACACGAACGTATACATTGAGAGTAACTGACGTTTATTCTTAATGACTCGAAATATGGTTGTGCATTTATTTATGAATAAAAGTAGAAAGACGTTTGGGGGAAAGTGACCCGTGTACAAGCAGCTTCACACAGCCATGGAGGTCAACACCCTGCAGACGAGGCGACAGACCCAACAAGGAGAGGGGGATGTTCCGGGAGGAACCCGTGTGCCATATGGACGTGACTCGCCAAACAAGCTGATCAGGATTCTTGTGCTGTGTGCTCCGCGGTGCCACAAAGATAATGACATTGTTTTTTTGCCTGCACGTTTGAGGAATGGACGGACACATGGCTGGCTGGCTGGCTGGCTGGCTGGCGCTCTCTTAGGGCTGGTGGGGTCGGGGTTGAGCTCATCTGCTGGAGCTGTCTGCTCCCGGTGCGATGCACAATATGTTCAGAGCCTCGGCTCCCCAGAGAGAGTGGGGAAAGGGATGGGAGTGGGGGGGGGGGTATAAACCAGAAGAGGGGATGAAGAGGGGAATGGAGAGAGAGAGAGAGAAAGAGAGAAAGAGATGGACAGAGGAATGGAGGGAGAGAGAAAGGGATGGATGGAAGAGAAAGACAAGAATAAACTGAGACAGCGCGCGCGCGAGAGAGAGAGAGAGAGAGAGAGAGAGAGAGAGAGAGAATACCAGGTCTGCTGCACATGCAGCTCAGGGAGCAGATGGACCTTAGAGCAATAAAACACAAAGCAAAAAAAAAAAAAAAATCCTTTGTTCTTCCCGCAGTGCATCTGCAAATCTATTAACATTGTTTCTCTCTCTCTGCCTCTCTCCCTCGTTCTGTCCTTCTTTTTCTTCCTCCCACTTTATTTCTCCCTCTTCCCTCCCTCGCTCTCCCATTGTCTGAGCCAGATCCTGATCCCTAAAGCAGTTCTTAATCAGCCTCCCTGAGGCCCGCCGGGAACACATGCACCAGCACTCCCTCTCTCCTCCTGGGCTGCTCCACTTACCCTCCCTCTCTCTCTCCATCTCTTTCCATCTCTTTCTCTCTCTCTCTGTCTCTCCCTCTCTCTCCCTCTCTCTCTCTCTCTCCCTCTCTCTTCATGCACAGATGTTCCAGCACATTCCATTACACCTACACGCCATTACGCTTAATGGCTCCTGTGGATGAGAGAGCCGTGCGCGGACCTCATCTGTGATGGGACGCCAAAGCCCCCCGTCCCCCCCCCCCCCCCCCCGTCCCCCCACCCCTTCTCCCCCCTCCTCACCCCTGCACAACCCCCCTGCACACCCACTCAGCGACCCCCCCCACTGGGCCAGCCAGAGGTGCCGGGGGCGAAACACATCTTTTGAATTTGTCCCCCGCATTCTCCCAACCTGCTTCCCCTCCGCAGGAGCCGCGGAGCGCTGCTGTTCCACAGAGGAGAGGAGGAAGAGGAGGAAGAGGAGCGTGTCACGCCACGTCCTCCCTTTCTCCCCCTCTCTCTCCCTCTCTCTCTTTCCCCTCTCTCTCTCTCTCTCTCTCTCTCTCTCTCCCTCTCTCTCTCTCTCTATCCCTCTCTCTCCCTCTCTCCCTCTCTCTCTCTCCCCCTCTCTCTCTCTCTCTCTCTCTCTCTCCCTCTCTCTCTCGGTAAAAGAAAGCCGTGTTTTTTATTGAGCTTGGGCTACGAGAGGGATTCATTACCTCAACACTCCGGTTCATTTCCTACGGTGTGAGTACAGTGCTCGCGGGCCGCGAGCGTTTACTCTCCCGCCGAAAACGACAAAGACGGAGCTCATGTTTATTCATTCTCCTCTCCACTTGTTACTGTGTCTACCTGAAGACACACGCGCAGACAAAAACATACACTTACCCGCACAAGTACACACACACACACACACACACGTAAACACACTCAAGAGACTCAGACATTGCAGCACAGGTGTTTTGAATACGCTGGAGAAAACACAAAGCTGTCTTTCAAGTGTGTCTCAGGTCTTTGGCTTTGCACTAAGTGTATGCTCTGCGATGAACAAAGGATTAAGAATAGATTGAGGTGAAATAGCTTGCAGATGCCAAACCATTCCCAGCCTCACTGAGTCCTAGCCTCCATTACACACACACTTATGTTCTTGTGTGTGTGTGTGTGTGTGTGTGTGTGTGTGTGTGTGTGTGTGTGTGCGTGTGTGTGCATGGATGTGTGTATGTGCATGCATGTGGATGCTTATATGTTTATCTGTGTATGTGTGCATACATTTACTGTATGTTTGTGTGTGCATCCAGGCTATGCATATTAATGTGTGTGTGTGTGTGTGTGTGTGTGTCCTGAGCCTCTCCATCCATCTCACAGACGCTATCATCACATTAACACAGATGACAATCTGGCGGGAAGGTGCTGATCAAAGATAAATCACAGTGCTCCGTTCAGCTCCGCCTAATTCTGCCATCTGTGGCCCGCTCCTCTGTGGCACACACACACACACACACACACACACACACACACACACACACACACGCTCCTCTGTGGCACGCCGGCCGGGCACAGATCTGTCAAACGCCGCGCACAGACGGGGGAGGCACCGGAGACTAATCGCCCCCAAAAACCCTCCGGAGCCCCCCAAACACACACACACACACACACCCACACACACACACACACACACACACATACAACGTGTACAGACACACACACACACACACACACACACACACACTGCATACAGACACACATATGTTTGTTATTTTTATGTAGCTGAATTTCTAGAGACTGCTGGCATGTATTTCTCATCGTACATTCAGAAGCATTTTTTCGATAAATTGAAATACTTTTTCATCTTGGTGCTGGCATTTCACATTGTTTAAGTATTATGACAATGTAATAACAATGCTATACAAGATATCAAGACTGTAGACAATAAAATAAAAATCCCTCTTCGTGGAAAAAATGAAAATAAAAATGACATGACAACATTCAGTTATCTAAACATGTCATTAGATTTGTAAATGTAATAAAGGCTGACATTGTGTTATAGAAAGATAAATACATTTCGTCCAACCGAAAGTAGGCATCCCCTCCAGGTAATTCTAAAGTAAAATGTGTAATGGTCGTTGTCATTATTTATTTTGAAAGAATGAAAAGAGCGGCCACCTGGACTATTTAATCTGTTTGAGAATACTTGGTTGTATTAGACCATGGCATTACTATAGACAACTATATGTTCTTTTCTATTTTCAACTTAACATAGCACATCTAGTTTAATAAAAACACTGAAACATGTCTGTTCCTTATGAATCGCTGCATTTTTCCATCACATATAAATAATTTCATGATTTGTGCTTGAAATAAAATGTCCTATTGTGCTTTTTTGTTCACTCTGATTAATGGCTATTCTGTCTGCTTAATTTCGCAGTGCAAGACATAAACAACACCTCCCATCAAGTCCTTGTGAAATCAGGACAATAATTGCTTGACTGTTTTAAAGACATAATTGTTTTTGGTTACTTGGCAACTGACATTTGCCTCAATACATCTTATTGCAGGGATGAAAGGTCTTGCTGTTTCACAATGAACACAACACAATGTTTCGGCACTGTTCCAGATATGATCCTTCAGAACCTACCGCACTTAAACTCGTAGTTCTAGTAGTAAAGCCACACGCATACGGCGAGTAAAACTTTTCAATTTGCTTGAATTCACGTAGTGTGTAAATGGTTGTAATGGCTATGACACCAGGATTTGTAGGTTCATTGCAATTGAAATCATACAAATGTCTAGTCATTTCCCCTCTCCTTCTCCTTTGAGAGCCAAGGGGCCTGAAATCATAGGGCCAGTATGGCTTAAGTGAGGTGGGAAATTAAATGTCATCACGAACGCGCCATAATGGAAATAATTTGAAGTCCATATGGAGAAGAATAATCTACATTAAACGCAGGGCCATTTCCCTCTGCAGCCGAACATTTCTTCTCACAGTTTTTCACCCAAACAGGCTGCTGTCAAACACTCTCTGCACTGCTGTGTGGGCGGGTGGAGGTGTGTATACGGAGAACGAGGGAGGTGTGTGTGGGGGGGGTGGGGGGGTGGTAGACGAGTTCCCCACCCAACGGAGACGTCTTCGTCTCGGGCACGTCGGCAAGTGCCAGATGTGTGGGGAGGGGCCTCTGAGTGTATATGGGAGGCAGCGGCAGCGCAGTGTGCCACCATGGTGGAGAGACACAAGCCATTAATCCCCCAGTCACTGCCCCTTGGGACCTACTGATGCAGCTCACTATGGAGGAACATGTGCCAGACCCCCCCCCCCCCCACCCACACACACACACACACACACACTCACTCACATACACACACACACAAACCCTATTCCCTTCCATCCACTCAAACCCCACTGCCCCTCCCCCTACACACACACACACACACACACACACACACACACACACACACACACACACAAGCTGATCGCCCCACAGCCTCCTATGACCAATGAAGCCGTCATGCCCACTGAGCCCTGTCGCTTGCGCAAGTTGCTCGCCGGTCACCCGATTACAATTATTGACTCCATTAAGTGCAGGAGTCACTGGGGTGTGCTGTAGCATTGACTTAGTTACTAGCTGATAGATATAGAGGCCACAGACCCAGGAACACTGGGCCCAGTGTGTGTGTGTGTGTGTGTGGGGGGGGGGGTGGGCAGGACAGGCCGGAGACTGATGATGGTCATCAGGTGGAGGGACATCCACAGCGGTCAGGGCTGACAGGAGTCATCTCACTGTATGGTCAGTAGTGGATGTGTGTTGTGTATCAATGCTTTCTGAACTATCTCTTCTGCTCTTGTTACTGGACTGTTACCACACCTACGGGTGTGTATAACATTGCCCCCCAAGAAGGTCAAAGAAACACTGGCTTTTGCATGACTTGTCTTGAGTTGTGCATCGCCTTAATGTGGAAGTGCCTGACCATATGATAATGTTTCAGTCAGGTGGTGCTAATTATTTCAGTTTTGTGTTTTAATTTTTAGTTTGCCATGTGCATCATGTTTATCATGTATTTAGAAGATAGCATTAACAAAAGAGCAATATTTTCTTACAAATTAACTATAATGTATAGTTAAAACTTACCCTAAACCATAGCCTCATTATTTATTTATATGAATTAAAAAAATGTTTAGGTTTTAAATCCCCTTGACAATGCTGGTCCAGGTCCTATGTTGTGGTCCTTAAAATGATATGAATCATGTTCTCAGCAAGTGCGTGAATGAAAAGTACTTCCATGTCAATGGACCTTATCTTTGTCCTTGGATCAGGTTTCACATTTTTTTATGAAAGGGTGAAAAGGTCACTGGGTCTGCACCATGTTGGAAGAGCAGGAGTGGAGAAGACAGAGAAGGAGGGAGGGAGAGCCAGCGAGAAAGAGAGAGAGAGAGAGAGAGAGAGAGAGACAGTTGAAACAGGAGGCTGGAAGGGAGGAGAGGAGGAGAGGAAGTGAGCGTGTGTTTGTGATTATGGTGCAAATTCAAACCTGCTGATGAGTGCCATGCTCTGCCGTGCCGGCGTCTCCTGGAGATCTCCCAGATGGCCGCGCCGCCTCCCCCGTCTCCTGGCCCACGGCTCTGCCAGCGCACGGGGGCACAGACGGGAGACTTGGCACGCGGCGCGCGCCCAGGACAAAGGCGGAACTTTCTAGAGGTCACAGCCACGAACTTCAGTCTGCGCTACTTATTTCAACCCCCCACTGGAAAGGTAAAGGTTGAAAGATGGAAGCACTACTGTAGGCCTGGGAAAATGATTCTTTTTTTTGTAATTTTTTGTAATAGTGCGAATATACACAAAAATAGTTAATAACATCATTCATTTTATTTTCATTTAATGTCAACATCTGGGGCCTCATTTATAAAAGTATCGCGTAGAAACCATCGTTCATTTGATCTTAGATCATTTCTGATATGATCGTACGTGTGATTCAGAGAAACGAACGTACGCACAAAAAAACGTGCGTACGCCACTCTTGCAGATGTGGCCATTATAAATCGCAAATGAACGTGAATTTGTGCGCAGCCGGGTGATTTTAGGTCTCCGCCTTGTACACGCCCCCTCATCAATATCATTAGCATAGGCTTTAATGCAATCAATGGCTGAGTTGTACCTAAAATACATATATTGAAAACTGTAAAGGCCTAGCCTATGCCATCTGATGTTAACCTATGTTTATGCGCTGTTAGTTCGAATAACTAATTATCATTTTCCAAGCAGCGCTTTCTGGAAAGAAATATGCATCCATGTCCATTGTCCTCTGCTTGCTTTTATTCCTTCTGCTTGCAGTAATGTAGTAGGCAATGTGTGGCAAATGTAGTAGGTTTACTTTGGTAATAGAACATAGTAGGCTTCCTTGTGACGGAAATACCTACAGTACATCATACTAATTTAGGCCTATACGTTATGGTACAGTATGGCGTTTCCAATATAACCCAGGGTTAGATACTGCCCATGTAGCCTACGGCGGATTACATTATAATTGAGATACTGTATGTCATGTAGACCGAACGTTTATGGATAGGCTATGTTTTTACTGTATAGCGAATAGTATAAGTAGTTCACCGGTCATTCTTCATTCATTCTGCGCGTCGGGATTCAAGCAATATCGATGTCAGCGACTGTTTACTTTCAAGAATGTCCAGTGACCTTTAGGCCTACCTTTATATATTTTTATATTTTAGCCTGCATTATCCTAATTGTTATTATCCACGTATTGCCATCTGGTCTTGGGCACTGCCATCAGACACAGGCTATGGAATCAGACGCGTGCTATCCTTGCAACTCGGCCGCAATTATGAAGATGCAAAACTCTGCTTTTCAGAGGATAGATTATGTCTATTTACCTTTATATATTTGTATATAAAGTGGGTAACCCATGAATTCTGTGATCACGGTAATGCGCCTGTGCGTGCGTTTAGCGTTTGATAAAGGCAACAATGCAAATACCGTGAGAATGGAATGTTAACACCAAATTCTTGAATTTCCCTTGGGGATCAATAAAATATCTATCTATCTATCTATCTATCTATCTATCTATCTATCTACCTATACATCGCAAATAGACATAATCTATAGATAGATATAATCTATCTATCTATCTATAGATTATGTCTATTTGCGATGTATAGGTGCTGAGAAATACCTGTCCATGTATAGCCTACATTATAATATTATCTTTCTGTTGTGGAGCTTGGAATATCACGAACGCAAGTCATATTTCCCTCTTCTAAACAAGCGTAAATGGACACTTTATGGTCAATATCGATGGGAACATTACATATAGATGACTCTATGGCCTGCCTGCTTTTTTGAATGCTATGAAATAGATACAGTAAGATATAGCCTAGGCATGGCACGGGTGTAGTAGTAAAATAAGAAGTGGGTAACCCATGAATTCTGTGATCACGGTAATGCGCCGTTTCATAACGCATTCAGAATATGTTTGATTATCGTAGAGGATATTATCAAGTGTTTATAAAATAGATAGATAGATAGATAGATAGATAGGCTAGATAGGTAGATAGATAGATAGATAGATAGATAGATAGATACTTTATTCATCCCCAAGGGGAAATTCAAGATTGGTGGATTAAATGGTTCTTAGAGTGTTGATGAGTGTTCATATTGTGAATGCAGATAATACAGTGTGCTTTTTCAATGTTAAAAGTTGAAATAGGTGAATACGTCTTTAGATAGGTTGATAAACTCTATTTTTGAAATGCCTGGGGTGAATAAACTGCGTTTACTTACTTTTAGCCTCCACTTTTAGCCTCCACTACAATATTATAGGATTTTTTCACTTTCCTTTTCCAACCTTTAAGAATTAGTTAAAACTTTAACTTCTATACTTACTACTTACAACTTCTGCTGATATTGATCATGCATATGGTAGAGAACTACATGAGATCGTTGGTCTTCTTGGAATTTTGAGAATTCATCGCATTTGGACCTCAGATTACTTGCAGTACCCTGGCACTACCACAAGGAAATGGTCGTACGTCAGGTTGGAACCTGACGTGGAGATAAGCACTTTTCCACGTCAAAGACGGTCTTTATAAATCTGAGCGTTGGCATGGATTTGAGCGTACGCACGGTCTTAGATCAAATCTGTGCGTAAAAAAGTTTTATAAATGAGGCCCCTGGTCATGTTACTCCAGACAGAGGAGTTGTTTGCCCAGCTAACCTCCTTCCAAAATCAATATAGGCATCTGTTATATATCTGCTATAGGTCATTCATTGCCTATAGGAATTGCTTTGTCTTCCACTTGTACAGTATTGTTTATACAATATTTGAATCATTACAACACTCTCCTATCACCTTTACACTGCAATTTAATACAGTATTATTGAAAAGGGACTTCTGCTGCTGTATGTCATAACATGTTTTACAGTGCTACAGCAAAAGGGCTTATGTAATTTGTTGAGTAGCCTAATGTAAAGCCCAAGTAAATAGTTTAACAGACAAACGTAAAGAAACTGGAAATACGCAGTGATATTACTTAAAAACAGGGGTCGAGGCAGATATATCTTGTTGAGGCAGATAGGTCTAGTTGACTTCATGTGGTTTGTGGAGAAATTTGAGCTAAGAATTTATCACTGTACATAAGTGGCTAAGATATGCTAATATTACGCTATTGTGTCAATCTGACATAAAATGTCAATGAATATAATTGTATTTCTATATGATAACAAATAGCCAACACCAAAACTAAAATTTGACTGTGCAGGTCATAGACTGTGTGCAGGTAGACTAAGTTAGCCATTAGCAATTTTTCAGATCAGTGTAACTGGCCGTTTCCATGCCCGTCTATGTTGACTATGTAGGTTCAAAGAATTCTGGATGGAATTGGTTCAAGAACAAGTTCTGTGTTGGTCGGAAAAAAAAAAAAAAGCCCTCCGTGTGTCACAAGCGACCTTAGACTGTTGATAGATTGAGGTAAAACTAAAGCAAATATAAAGATAAATAATTTATACCAACCAAATAATGGAACATTATTAAATTAATGGTGCCATGTGGATCGCATTGTCACAGCTTCTTTTCTCCATCACTCCTAGATTACATCATTAACCTCCGTGGCCTCTCCCTCTACCACCACATAATGTCTTTCGGTGACCCCCAGGACTTGGCATGAAATTCTCCAACTTCAAATTTTTACTAAAGTCAGAGGCCCCCCCAAATGTGATAGAGGAAAGTAGGAGATAAAACTCAAATGAAATTACACGGATATTAGGGGCACATAACTGACTTGTCGAGGGTGAAGGGCGAAAGAATAAATTGGATTTGGCTGATTTTGAAACTTTAACACGTTTCCTCTCTCCTTCTGTCATTCACACACATATAGGGGGATACGTGCCCACACATTCTGTCTTGGACATACACTTAAAAGTACCTGTGAGCCACCACCAATCTTTTTGCACAGACTTACACAAGCATACAGCCCCTAAAATAATCACCACCAATTTATAATCAACACACACACACACGCACGCACGAACGCGCACACACACACACACACACACACACACACAGCTGTCTCCTGGCACTGGACTGACCTTGTGACCTCTCCTGATGTTGCTGTTGTTGTTTTACCAACACAAGGGTCAACGGAAGGTATTGGGGAGTGTGTACTGAGGAGGGGGCAGGAGGTCTGCGCTTGATCAAAGCATTGTTGAGTCTCTCTGAGTCTGTGTCTTTCCTGGACAATCGATTGTGTATCCAGCACAGTTTGCCCAACTGGTTCAGAGCAGAGGGCAAAGGGTAGGTGGTTTGGATAGGGGTTTGTTTGGAGGCTTTGACAGAGGGATTGGTTCCTTCCTCCTCCCCTGTCCTCTTCTCTGATCCCCCGCTCCTCACTTCTCCTCCTTCGTCCTCTCTATTCTGTCCTTTCACCTCCCTCTACTTGTTTTTTTCTCTCCTGTCCTCTGTCCTCCTCTCTCCACCCATCTGTCATGTCCTCTGCACTCCCCTCTCCTCCCCTCTCCTCCCCTCTCCTCACCTCCTCTTGCTTTCTCTCCTCTATGATACTTGGCACGCTGGGCAAGTCGCACCTGTTGGACAGACACCATCTGCTCGCAAAAGTGTTTTCAAAGTCCCTCTCCAGGGCTCACTTGGCCAGCGAGACTCCAAAGTTTACCCTGAAGGCAGGGAACAGAGGGAAGAGGAAGAGGGGGGGAGTGGAGAGGAAGAGAGGGAGAGAGGGAGAGAGGGAGACCATTCGGGGAGGCGCAAAAGAGTATTGAGAGATCTGTTGAGCCCTGAGGAAGGATGGACGAAGGATGATCCCCCTGCGTTTCCTTCCCTGGTCTCCAGTTCACACGTCTAAATAAAAACCGAGCTACACTCAAACCCAGCAACTCCTACTAGCAGAAAAAGAGAGAGAGAAGTCTGGGAGAGAGAGAGAGAGAGAGAGAGAGACCTAAGACTTAAACAAGATCACATCAGTGATTGCTCACCATGACCTGTATTCCAAGTTCCAAGTATTTTTAGAGGGACAGATCAACGTTTTGGCCTTGTACTGTAAGCTGCCATCATTAATCACACACTCTTAAAGATATACAATGCAGGTTCGGGGGATTTTGGTGACTGTAGAGCTACCCCTAGATTTGCAATATATTTATATTTTGCTCTGTTGTTGTAAATTGCTCCCACTGTACACAATGAAAATGCTTCCATTGTGGAGGTGAAAGATTAACAGGCAAAGACAATCTCCAAAGAGCTATATTTACTGACCAGGTAATGTTTCACGATTCTCGCGAGATGATTTGGGCGCTGTTCTTAAAGTTGCATGGCTGGTTCTCTCGCTAGTGATCACAAAGTGATTTTAGGTGTGCTGGTATGCTGGACGTACTGTAGGCCTACTGCAATTTTTCTTTTCCTTTTATTTATTGGGCTATTGGGCTGTTGTGACAAGTGAATTTCCCATGTATGGGATTTAATAAAGTCTTATCTTATCGTACATGTATCTTACGTCTATGCTGTATGGCTATGCTTCACCATCAAATTGGCTTTGTAGAGGTTATATTAAGGTGAAAATATTGCATAGTGTACCTTTAAAACAAATTGAAAATAACACAACTTGTGTTGTTTTTAACACATCTCTATGTCCATCTCGTACCGTAAGCCACAGACGCAGGAGCATGCCACAGCCTTGACACATCAAACAACGTGTTTTAACAGTGCAGGTAAGTAAAACTGCCCTTGAAGTGCTGTATAGTAAAATGGAACAGAGACAGTATGCTGTTGAATATTTATATTCAGTGTGTCTAGTGTCACTTGCATGCATTTTTATATCTAATTGAAATCGCTGTCAGAATGGAGGAAAAAATAAAGTTATCTGCAGATATAACATCCGTGGACGTAAATTCTCCAAAGCAAATGTTTCAGCACCTCGGGATGCCAGAGCTCATGGTGGCTAATCCAGCAGGGGCTGTGAAAGACCCTTTAATTACATTTCCACTTGCCTACTTTAATACCTTTATTTCATTATGCTGATGTGATTTTTATGCATATCTCTGACACAATTTAGATCTGAAACTCTTCTCTTATCTGCTGTAACTGAGAGCCGCTCTGCATGAGAGCATCTAAAACCAATTATCTGCAATCTCCCCCTGGTGCGCTTGGGTGCACACAGTGGCTATAGCTGTAGCTTTAACCTTACAAGTTTTGTTTTCTCCTCACCAAAGGTCAGAATATTGCATCGATGCATCTTTCTGCAGGCTTGGCTAAACAGTTTGAAATCACAAGTATGTAAATTCTATCTTCCGGATACTCCGTTTAAAAATACGATTTGAGTTGGCGTCAGGCTCTGAGAAATATGTGAGGAATTAGTGTCCTGTAGTTTAGATTATAATGGAAAGGTGGCTAATTTGAATAAGACTATTTGGTTGGAATAAAACTAACCTGAGCATGTGCCTCACTACTATTTCACTACTATCACCACCATCACCGTTGCCATCTCCATTTTATCTCTAAAAGGGACACAAAAGGGCCGTTTCTGAATACTATTCACACCACGTCACATCTATTTGTTTTGTCTCCCGATTATGTTTCCATTATGAATACCAAACAATACACTGAGGTGTAATGATATAGCTTGCTAGATCTGTAATACCGTGGCATATGGCAAAACTACACAACATTAACCATTTTGGAGGCGGCACCTCCCCTGTGCCCGGGTGGCATCGTGCCTCGGTAAATAATCCATTACGCCACCAGGATGGCACACTGACTCATGCGGTATACACACACTGCCCCAGTGGTGGATCAACAATGATTCTATGCCATATTAGTATACAAAACAAAGGGCAGTGGAGCACAACCCCCCCCCCCCCACACACCCCAACACACACACACACACAGACACAAACACACATATTCTCTCTCTCTCTCTCTCTCTCTCTCACACACACACAAACACACACACACACACACACACACACACACACATAAGGCAGTCCAGTAGTCCAGTAAAATTGCTCTAAATGCCAGCTACTTGAGCTAGTCCGATTACTCATTTCACTGTCTTGATGGACTCTGCTGTTATGCCTTTGTTTGAAATCATGACAGAGAACTTGAATGAATCCGTGACTGGCTCGCCTTGA
The DNA here is from genome assembly GCF_963854185.1 of Sardina pilchardus. NCBI lineage: Eukaryota > Metazoa > Chordata > Actinopteri > Clupeiformes > Clupeidae > Sardina > Sardina pilchardus. Next base: position 27,104,027 of record NC_085017.1, on the reverse strand, counting down.
ACACACACATACACACATGCACACATGCATGTACACACACAAATATACAAACACAATCACAGACACACAGACACACAGACACACAGACACACACACACACACACACACACACACACACACACACACACACACACACACACACACACACACACACACACACACACACACACACACACACACACACACACACACTCATGAAGGGAGGGATTTGGGTATCCCTGCCTCAGCCCAGTGCTACCTGTTCCCCTCCCCCTTTCTCCCATTGCACCTGGAGCCCCCACCCCTTCCCAAACACACACACACACACACACACACACACACTCCAGCACCTAATTATATCCCTGACTTGTAAATGTATTCATATTCATGAAGGCCCAGATGCGAAATTAACTGTGGCAGGGACACGTCTCACTGCGCCGACTTCACAATCTGCTTCCCCCTGTCAAAAAGGGGAGGAGGGAAGGAGGAGGAGGAGGGGGAGGTGAAGAGGAGAGAAAGAGGGAGGTGAAGAGCCTGGAGAGAAAGAGAGAAACTGAGAGTGAAGGAGAGGGCAAGAAACAATAGAGGAAAAAAAGAAAAAAGAGGAAGGGAGAGGGATGGTGAAGAGCGAGCGAGAGAGAGAAAGAGACAGAGAGAGAGAGAGAAAATGAGAGAAAGCACCATTGAGGAGGAAGGGAGGAGGGATGGCAAAGAGCGAGAATGAGAGAGAGAGAGAGAGAAAGAGAGAGGGATGGAGAGAGAGAAAGAGAGAAAAGAGAGATGGAGAGAGAGAAAAGAGAGGGAGGGAGAGTTGCAGAGAGAAAGCACCATTGAGGAGGACGGGAGGAGGCCCCAGCGCTCATGTGGAGTTGGAGGTGACATTCTCACTCTGAGCGGCCTTATTGAAACTGAGTAGCACCTCCTCTCACAGGAGAGCAGCCACGTCCAGCTGGAGCGCAGGAGGCAGAGGAGAGGGCAGCAGAGAGAGCGATGGACACGAAGAGATCGACAGGAAAAAGAGGAGGAGAAAGAAGGACAGAGAGAGAGAGAGAGAGAGAGAGAGGGAGAGAGAGAGGGGTAGGGATAGGGCAAGTGAGATAAAGACACACTGTGAGAGAGGAGGAGGTGTAAGAATGAGCGAGAGAAGGGAAGACAAGGTGAAAGAGGGAATGAGAAAGTGAGGCACCAAAACCATGTGTTTTAGTGTGCGTGTGTGTGTGTGTGTGGGTGGGTGGGTGTGTCTTTGTAGGTGAGCATGTGTGTGTGTGTGTGTGTGTGTGTGTGTGTGTCTTTGTAGGTGTGCATGTGTGTGTGTGTCTGTGTGTGTGTGTGTGTGTGTGTGTGTGTGTGTGTGTGTGTGTGTGTGTCTTTGTAGGTGTGCATGTGTGTGTGTGTCTGTGTGTGTGCGTGTGTGTGTCTTTGTAGGTGTGTGTGTGTGTGTGTGTGTGTGTGTGTGTGTGTGTGTGTGTCCATTGGGGGGGGGGCAGGGGTGACTGAATCAGTGATGAGTGACAAATCAGAAAGTCGGAGTGAAACTTGCCTGCTGTCTGCCCGTGTGCCACCGGAGTGGAGCAGAGCGGCGCGTGGCAAAGTGGGCAGATGGAGCGAGAGGCAGCGGCGCGGGCACAACAGATGGCCGCTCCCGACTTGATATATGAAATTAATAACGTCTCTCAAATAGAATTCACAAACAGGAATGCATTACCTGAATTTTAATAACTGATTATTTCCCCCTGCTCTCCCCCCCCCCCCCCCCCTCCTCCCCCTCCGCCAGTCTCCAACACATTTGCAAGTCAATGAATAAAACCCATAAAACAAAAAAGGCAAAATGACAAATTTAGTGCATTTTTTTTAAGCGTCACATGTGACATTTCACAATAAAAGTCAATTTAATTGGCAAAAAAAATATTCAAAATGATAATCAAATGTAATGGCCAGTTCTTGACAATAGGAATGATATCTTATTTGGGCAGATGATATCTGTCAAGTGCCTGAAGAGGGTGTGTTGAAAAATAAACAACATTTAATTGAATTCAATTTGGTATGTTCCCCCAAACCCACCCAGATGACTTGTCTGCCAGCCAGGAACCTTCATTTGAACTACACAGCAGTTTTAATCAGTCCCTATGAACCAGTAGATTACAGGTGCAGAACATTAAAAGTCCTTTTTTTTTTTTTGTTCGTGGTTAAAGAGCAAACAAGCCGAGGACGTGTCTGGTGACCCCAGTCCACGCGCGCCGCCGTGTGTGTGTGTGTGTGTGTGTGTGTGTGTGTGTGTGTGTGTGTGTGTGTGTGTGCCGCTCGCGACTGCTGCGGATCTCCAGCTGCGCCGTCATGCCATTGTGTCATGCTAAACCGTCCTGAAGCCGCTCCAAGATGTTGAGGGGGACCGTCTCAATTACATCCCCGCATCTGCTCCGACTCGGCAACACACACACACACACACACACACACGAGCCCGCTCGGCAGATCAAAAGAGCAGCGCCTGCCGACCGTGATTGAGAACAGGCCACACGCGGCCAGGAAAAAAAAAAGAGGCACTTTTTTACAAGATGTAATAGGTGCTGGACGAGAATCGGCCGCTTAAATAAGAGGGCGTTTGTTTTTAACAGCCTCTGCTGGCTCCTCAAAGGTTAGTAGCAAGTGTTCATAGTCGGAATATAAAAAACCCAACACAAGCTGGGGTCTTAATTTTATTTCCACGCTGGCAGGCAAACAAGGGGAGCCCAGAGCTGCCCAAAAACTGCAGATGCAGGAGGTGGTGTGGAGGAAGGGGAGCGTTCGCTCTGGTCTGGAGGAGGAGGGGAACGTTCGCTCTGGTCTGGAGGAGGGGAACGTTCGCTCTGGTCTGGAGGAGGGGAACGTTCGCTCTGGTCTGG
>NC_085017.1:27093669-27096169 GCF_963854185.1 Sardina pilchardus | reverse complement strand
CCAAGTATAATTTCATGTGTGACTCGGACTGGGCTCAAACGGATCCAGATGGGCTGGGAAGGAGCCACCAAACGGCTCTGGATCTGCGCAGGAGAATGTCTGTGTTTTCCTTTTTCGCACAAATTACTGCATCGCTTCATTGCGTGACCTAAATCAAGGTTCGAGCTTCAGCACTGAGAGCTTTCCTCACTCTGCAACAGAGTGGCAAGAATGTTCTGGCAATTATCAAGTTCAAGCTTCAAGAATAAACAGTTTCATTTTATTTCTCAGCCGAAGGGCATTTGCAAACAAACAGTCGTTTGCAAGACTATGGGCATTTGTGAATTTAAACACATATACTCTTTGGTAAGTCAGAATACTGTGAGCCTGCAAAGGACCATGTATGGCCATTTGCAAAAGTACTTGAGAGATCATGACATGGGAGGTTGTGCTTGAGTGCAAATGAATAGACAGATGGAGAGAGAGAGAGAGAGAGAGAGAGAGAGTGAGAGGAGTGGAAGAGGAGTGGCTTCAGAGGTCTTCCCTCTCTCATTTTTTCCATGGTCGGTTTTGCCCCGGGATCACGCGAGCCCCAAACCTGATTTTCTCATTGCCCTGGAAGATGGGCTCTCGCTGGCGCGCACACAGAAGGGGTTTTGTGGCTTTCCAGAGCCTCGCAGAATTTATGGCAAACGATCATAATATTTTTGTTCCCGGTCACTTCAGTGTGCAGCTGAATAAAAAAGGCTAAAATAACAACGCTATCTGGATTTATTAAAACTTGGGAAAGAACTTGCTCGTTTTACATATGGTACTGATGAATGGAGGGGGTCAGAAGACCACCGCCAAGCCAAACACAGTTTCTCCATCTCGCCGAGCTGGACTACTTCATCAGCTGGCCATTAAAAAAGCCAGGGGTGAGGGATCTACTCTCGGTGGGAAATGACTCTGTAGAAAAGCGAGCAGTTTGACCTCGCTGGCATAATATTCTTGTAGAAGAGGGGTGGAGGGGTTGGGGTTGGGGGGGGGCGGGGGGGGGGGGGGTGCATTTGGATTGGCAAAGCCTGCCGCTGTATTACTGTGTTATTACTGTCATGGCTGTTATTGCTGTTCCCTTGCACAGATTTGGGGGGGTTGATGACAAAGAAATGAAACAGGCGGTGAGTTGTGTGTCTGCGCCATTTGAGGAGAGAAAACTGCTCGCGCTGCTACACAGCCTGCGCCGCGCCACGCCGCAGCGAGAATTCATGGAAAATTCTTTGGAAAATATTTGTTTTAAAACATTGTTATTGCTTCAAAGTGACCAAAATAAAAAGCGCGGCCAAGCGAGCCTTCGTTGTGCCATCCCCGTGGGGCCCGTCTCGGGACCAAGAAACACATCGCTCTCAACCCGGCGTGCCCGGAGGAGGGGAGAGGGGCGGAGCCCAGACCTGCCAATCACACGCGCCGTGACATCACCGGCCAGGGGAGACTAGAGCGAGGTCAGACACCCATCAAGAGACAGACTGTCAAACGACGGCTCCCCCACTCACCTACCCGGGGTCATCCCTACCGTATGTTCCCCAGGTTTTCCCCAAAAGGGTTCTACAGTATGTTCCCCGGTCAGAATAATAGGACCCTGTTTGGGGAAAGCGGAGCACATACTGTAGGACACTTTTTAAAATTTGAAAAAAAGAAATAAAAAATGTTCCTCGGTCCCATACAAAGTGGGGAGCATAGGACCCGGGGAACATACTGTAGGTACTCTCCCCACGTTCCCCTGTCAGTTTAGAACGCTCCTTCTCCCTACCCTAAGCAAGGCTGGCTGTGTGCTTTGGGAGCAGCTGGGCTGAAGGCAAGCACTCCAGCGTCTTCATGGCTGCCTGTTGGTAAATGAGTGCGCCTCTACAGGGGATTGATCACGGAGCCTCGCTGATTGGTTGAAAGATGGCGTGTTTCCCCTCGGTGAAAGGCATGCTTCAGCCATCGCTCTGCCTAATTCGGGCTCATTCTCCGAGGCAGAGACAGTCTATTAGTCAGCTCTCAAACTATTAGCAGGGCACGCTGAGACTTCCCAGGAGCCCGAGCTCTCCAGTCGTCCCTGCTGGGCCATTCAGATACACTTGCACGTGCAAGTACGCGTAGACATGCACAGAGCATGAACATACAGCATCCCACTGACATGGCACTCCTAGCATGCATATGGCGCCGCATGGCTTGAATAAGCTCTCCTTTTCTGTCTCTCTTTCTTCTATCTGTCCTTCACTATCTCTCTGTTTCTATTCCTCTCTGCACTCTCCTCAGACCCCTATCCTCCTTTCTCCACCTAGTTCTCTCTATCTTAGTTTATCTCCATTCTGTCTCTTCCCCCTCTCTCTTCCCTCTCTCTCTCTCTGTCTCTCTCTCCATCCCTCTCTCTCTCTCTCTCTCTCTCTCTCTCTCTCTCTCTCTCTCTCTCTCTCCCTCTCTCCCAGGTCCTCTGGTTGGGTCCTGGGACTTGGCGGCTGGCTCCAGTCAGAGTGAGGAATGCTTGCTAACACAA
>NC_085017.1:27078669-27081169 GCF_963854185.1 Sardina pilchardus | reverse complement strand
ATGATATATGATTAGTATACTGTAAATATGAAATGAGTACGGTAAGTATGATAAGTACTGAGCTACTAAATTAAACCCTCTAGTTTAGTCAGTCAGGTATATGTAAGTACTAATATTACTCCATTTTAGTGAAATATTAATATGTGGTATGATCTAGTAGTTTCTTATGATGTGTAAAACATTCAAACTGAACAGGACTAAATGAGAAATATTCAACTTCAACTTCAACTTTATTTTGAATGGGGCAATTAATTTGCCGGAGTGAAAAGCACAACACAACATACAACACAAACCACTCACATAAAGGGACAGATCACAGACGACAGCCAAAGAACATGATGATAAGGTGCATAATAACAAACTGTACTGTGCCTAGACCAAGCTGGCCAAAGTGCTATTTGACTAAAGTGCACTGTGCAATAAGCTGCCTCCTTCTCTTAGAGTTAAGGAGGGAGACAGCAGAGGGGATAAAAGATTGTTTATATCTGTTGGTTTTGATTGGTGGAAGTGTGAAAAGGGAACCAGAAGGAAGGAGCTCAAATTGTTGGTATAGTGGGTGGGAGCTATCAGACAGGATAGATTTTGCTTTATTGTACAACCTTTTATTGCGTGTATCCTGCAAGGTTTCCTGTTCCAAACCAATTATTTTGCTGCTGATGTTGACCACTCTGGACAATAGATTTTTGTTTTTGACATTTTGAGATTGAAACCAACAGATAAAAGAGAAGTTAAGCACAGACTCAACAAAGGAACGGTAAAACATGATCAACAGAGTCCTGTCAACCTGAAACTTTGCCAGTTTCATATTGTAGTCTGGTCCTCTCTCTTTCAACCTGAACGCCTCCTTATCTATTAGAAACTGAGCGTAAAGCTCCACACTGTATAGAGATGTCTGTAAGGAGCTGAACCCATCACCTGAGTAGAGGATCAGGTTTTTATATGTGGTATGTGGTATGATCTAGTAGTAAATTCTTGTGTGTTTAGGTGTCACGGGTACGCTGGCGATTACGCCACTCCGTCCGGTATCTTTTGTCTGTGACTTGTTATTTAGTAAATTTGTTTGTTTGTTTCATGTCGTCACGGGTACGCTGGCGACTACGCCACTCCATTTGTATCAGTGTTGTGTGTAAAGCACTTTGGGTTGCACTCAGTGCACGTGAAATGCGCTATATAAATAAACATTACCTTACCTTACCTTTATCACTAATCAAGCACAAGCACTAACATTTCTCGCCAACCGAAGAGCCTTTAGATCCACTGCTGTAGAGCTTATGTGTGGGCTCTCCTCTATGGCTCCTTGTGTTGGAGTCGTCAGCCCGGCCGCCAGCAGAATGGAGCCTTGCTTCAATCAGTCCTCAGTGTCTTGCTTGGCCATGTTGTTCCAGTGTTTCTCAGATTCCAGCTATTCAGTCGTTTTCAAAAGCCACACTGTCCTTGCCCTTTCACCACACAGCCTACACAGATTGTGTAATTCACACACCATCAATCAAAAGGTATGTCAGATTAGGCTGTGTGGCTGATGAATAAAAATGACTGCTTACCACTGCAGTAGAAGCTATCCTTAATGGTTTTACAAAGTGTGAATTATATGGACTAAATTAACTGATACTATCTGTGGTATCTGCTATGTCTGTGGTAGACCAATATGACATGATGTTATCAGCAAACAAAAGCAGCCATTCTGAATCTAATTGTTTTCAGGAAAAAGTAATGGTCTCCCTCCAACTCACACCTCTGTATTCTTCAATTTGACTTTCGAGACATTTTGCTCGCTTGCAATTACTGTAAGTAAATCATGCTCTGTGTCACAACACCAAGAGAATCGTCCCCAGCCCTGCCTCATTATACTTAGCAGTGGGCCCATTTCAAAACGTATTTGAAATGAATGCAAATGGTAGGGGTGATAATGGCGTATATGGTGGTCTTTTTCTCTCTTCCTCTCTCTCTCTGTTCGAGCATATGTGTGTGTGTGTGTGTGTGTGTGTGTGTGTGTGTGTGTGCGTGTGTGTGTGTGTGTACAGTAGAATGAGGAGCGTCTGGGAAGTGTCTTGTGCTGAGCCTGTTTTGGGCAGGATGCCACCACTCCAGGTGCAGAGCTGCCACTAATCGTCGAGGTGACTCCACAACAAACACAAAACAGATTCGCCCCTCCTGATACAGCTTTTATTGTTTTACGTTGCGTTTGAGTTTTTTTCTTTTTTTTTTTTTACATTTATGTGTCTAAAAGAAAGCATTTTACAGATTATTATTATTATTAGTAGTAGTAGTATTTTTAGATGTGGTCAATATAAGCGACTGCCAAAACCATTTAACACCCACACAATGCTCATAAACTGTCATGTGGTAGAAGTCAATGGATGTAGGTGTTTCTGAATCTGCAATGGTAATGACACATCCTTTGCAATATGTGAGGACAAACAAGCTTGCATCAGCTCAGCACTGAAAACCAGGGGAAAAAAACAAACTGCAAGTGGTGAAACAGATACTCAAAAATATGAGA
>NC_085017.1:27074631-27075969 GCF_963854185.1 Sardina pilchardus | reverse complement strand
GAAGCCGTAACCAGTAGGCCACGGCTGCCCCCGATGTATTTATTTTGTATATACCCTCAAATAAACAGATATAACATACATGCACAACTTGCATTTTATTTTTGATACTCGGGAATCAGGAAATAGCCTACACTTTTTAAAAAAAAATTATGACATGGCATTCACAAAAAGAGGCTAGACATTTTGTCATAATGCTCATAAATAGACCAACCCCAATGTTACACACACACACACACACACACACACACACACACACACACACACACACACACACACACACACACACACACACACACACACACACACACACACACACACACACACACACACACACACACGCACACACACACACACACACACACGTAGCATGTGCTGTCAGTGAACACAGGATGTGGTGGAATGGTTCTCACTTGTCTTGTAAAGCAAGCTTAGGCTTCTCACTCTCTTTTCTTCACATATTTTAAACATGTTACACCATTGGGTAACAGTCTGTGGATAATATCTCTCTCTCTGTGTGTGTGTGTGTGTGTGTGTGTGTGTGTGTGTGTGTGTGTGTGTGTTTGTACGCACAATATTGAGGGAGGATTATTTGGAATATATGTTGAATGAACAGTAATTTAATTTAACAGCCTAACAACTACAGTATCAGAGACATATAAGAAAATGTCATGACAATAGCTGAAAACCTTCAATTGGTTGAAGAGTTTCAGTCTTTCTTTTTTTCACCTATGTTTCATATTCCTTTCTTACCCCTCCCACCCACTGTCTTTCTTGCTCTCTTTTTTTCTGCATCTATTTGCTCTGGGCTGACTTGCTCCTTCAAAATTCTGGCGGTTTAATTGTTTCCCCACCCCCTGAAGTTCAGAGTAGTAAAACAAGCAGCAGTAAGGTGAGTCCACAAATTTACATTTATTTTATCATTCCGTAATGCACTGTACATTTTTTAGTTCGCTCTTTTTGCTAAAAATCACATTTGATCTCTGAAGGATGCTTTTATTGGATTTCTCCTTCCCTCTTCCCATTTTAATTTCCATCTATGATTTTGTCTTCAGGAACCTCAAGTTTCTAATGTTTAAGTAATATATTACATGTCAAAATATCTAGACCCAACATCTGTGTAGAATGGTATATAGCGTTCTGACACGGAGAGCTTCAATAAGGATCACAGCCACAGCACCACCACCTTTTTTTTGTCTCTGAGGTAATTGGTTCCTCTGGTAGTGTGCACTCTGACCTTCGTTGCTGACCACCACAGGCCATGTCTCTGTGGTGACTTTTTTTTTTTACCCTTTTAGCGCCATGTTACAGGGTATCAAATTCCTAATGTAAGGTTCATTT
>NC_085017.1:27014631-27059631 GCF_963854185.1 Sardina pilchardus | reverse complement strand
ACCCCGAGCTCGGCTGTCCACTTCCACCACCACCACTGTGTCCACTGTAGTGTCTGTGATTAGGATTCATGGGCACACAAGCAACTGAGTATTTGTGAGGGTGAGTTGGGTTTCATGAGAGTGTGTGTGTGTGTGTGTGTGTGTGTGTGCATACTGTACGTGTGTGTGTGTGTATGTGTGTGTGTGTGTGTGTGTGTGTGTGTGCGCGCGCATGTGTGTGTGTGCCTACACGTGTGTGGGAATCCCTCACGGTAAAACAGTGGACTGGAGACCAGAGAGGTAATTACTCTGCGTGACACACTTCACATGACTAATGAGCCAATCTCAGGCCGCGATGGCCTCGGCCATTTGTCACCCGAACGGAAAAGGCTTCGGCGAGTGAGTTTCGACGCGTCGCGGCGTTCCCCGGCTAAGGTCATGTAAAAACGCGCCAGCGCTCGCCCGCTGATTAATCTCCATGTAAATGCATGGAAATAAAACTCAATAGATCACTTCCAATTAGCCCTCATCTCGGGGGCGGCGCGGCAGTCAAGGTCGCGGGACCTTTCGCGACTTCCATTAATTACTCTCCCAGCCTCGGATCACACCGGGGCGGAGCGCGGCTATTATTGTTGCTGAGCTGACTGCAATCAATTCGGGGTGGCGAGGCAGAGAAGTACAATAGATCAATGCGCTAAGCAAGCAATCGCTGACTGTCAACAAAGGCCGCCAAGAGTGGAGAGAGGAGAGGAGAGGAGTGGAGACGAGACGAGATGGAATGGCAACTTCCCATTGTGCGACGAGAGCTTTCAAGGCTACCACACGGATGATATTAAATAGGGTTCTGCTAGTCGCCGTGCCATTCACTTGTCTAGTGAATGCATAGTTCTTCGAATAGCGTAGACGCAGCCGTTCAATATGGGCACTCTCGATCCGAGATGACAGTATCTCATGAAAGCGTGTCCTGTAAGGAAAATGAAGCTACAAAAATGGGAGAATTCAAAAACAGTTCCATCTATTATGTGTTTTTACGCAAAGGCATGTGTATGTGTGTGTGTGTATCTGTGTGTGTGTATATATATGTGCTTGTGTGTGTCTGTGTGTGTGTGTGTGTGTACAAGGTTCAACTTCCACAGCTTGCATGCTGGCCACCTGTTGTGTAATGAACATGAGGACGCGTGTATGCCACTGTCTCCCAGCTGCATCCTTGACTGGAGGAGTGTCCACATACACACACAAAGGCAAACATTCACATAGTCACACTGCATACAATCACTATCAGTTGGGCAAAAACATCACACACACACACACACACACACACACACACACACAAAATTTTTCTCGTTGCCAGGTGGTGGAATTAGCGTGTAGGTTGATGCCACAAAGATGTGAATTGTAAACCAACTCTCCGGTGAACTCTAAACTGGTCACTTGGCAATGCAGACACACACACACACACACACACACACACACACACACACACACACACACACACACACACACACACCACCAAATGTTTACACATTCTGTCTGATCAACCTCACCCATAGCTGATAAAAGGATCAGGGCCTGAGAACAGACACTGTGACCCTAACAACACTTACAGTATGTCAGAAAATGAAATAACCAAGTGAAACACAAACACACACACACACACACACACACACACACACACACACAGTGTCTCTGGGCATCCAGATTTTGTTACGCATAGTAAACAAATATTGCACTGAGCCCACCCTGTGATAAGTGTCCAACAATAGTAATGTTTGCATAAACAACATATCATTTACACTCCTGTGTAAACGCTTGTGTATAAAACCAATGTCAGAATCAAGGTTGAGTTGTGATTATTGTCAGAACACAGCCAGTGGTCTCATCATATTCAAATCAGTTTTACTATAGTGCCCTGGTAACATTGCCGAGTACAATCAACTGTTCATTCAACGTTTATTGTGCTATTCTGAAATTCCAGTTGTCAGAAATCAAAGGATGAACTGCTGGAGATAAAATGCTCTACAACAAAGAAATAACAACACTGTGAAGACTTAGTAACTGTGTGTGTGTGAGTGTGCGTGCGTGTGTGCGTGCTTGCGTGTGTGCTGTGTGTGTGTGTGTAGGTGTGTGTGTGTGTGTGTGTGTGTGTGTGTGTGTGTGTGTGTGTGTGTGAAAAAAGGGAGAACAATTTAAAAAGTTAGAGTAAAAAAAAAGAGAGTGTGAATGGAGGAGCAGTAGAGGTGACAGATGTAAAGGGAGAGAAAAAAAACACAGAGTTTAACTGTAGGGAAAAAGAAAGAGAGAGAGAGAGAGAGAGAGAGAGAGAGAGAGAGAGAGAGAGAGAGATGGAGATGGTTCAGAGAGGGCTTTCTATGGCAAGGTCAGAGTGCTAACAATTTTATTATCTTTTTTTTGTAACATGCCAGAGCTGCAGACACACACACACACACACCATACAAAGCCCAAGGTAACAGCAGCTAGATGATTAGAATTCCTACATGTTTTGTGACACATATGGGTTTTCAGGCCACACACACGCACACACACACACTCACACACACACAAAACCAAGCGTTCCAGCGCCGTCACCCATCAAGGTCCTAGTCATAAAGTCCTGTAGCGCTCCTTTATGCGGGGGTCCTTGCCCTGCTGCCTGCTCCGCTTGGCCTTTCATGGAGCGGAGCACAAAGCCAAAGGAGCGAGGAGATGGTATTTGGCATGCTAATCATCTCTGTGGTGTCCAGAATGTTGTGTGCATGGGTGGGTGGGTGTGGGTGGAGGGGTGCGTGGAAGGGGGGCATGAGAGGGTGGGTGGTAACAGGCACTTGAGTATTCCAGACACAGGCTCAATCAGAGGCAGGCGTTCCCACTCTAATCCCCGAAAGCCACGATCGGAAGCGAGCGTGCGTGTGTGTGTGTGTGTGTGTGTGTGTGTGTGTGTGTGTGTGTGTGTGTGTGTGTGTGTGCACGTGTGTGTGTGTGTGTGTGTGTGTGTGTGTGCAGACAGCAGCGCATGGGAATGCTGTCGGTGTGATTCGCCGCATGATGAATGGATGTATGGACGGATCCAAATTAAAACGCGGAGATTTCCATTGGTGTCGGAGGAAAGTTGGCTAGAGTGTGATGGAGAGAGATCTGGAGGGGGGGGGTGTTCACAAACCACCTTAGCTGTCCATGACGACTGGTGAAGGACAGCCGACAATCAAAGGAAATGTGTGCTTTGAAAAGAATGTCCTTTCATTACGGAGAAATTTCAGATATTACCGAGAACTTTACAAATCCTTCAATATTTATTTAAAAAGAAACCTGGGGATAGAAAAAAAACCACAATCATTTCACATTTGAAACAAGTTTCAAAATGAAAAAAAAAAAATCAAACAATGAGATTGAGTTCAAACAAAAACAAGTAACAAATCTTTAACAGCGAATAATATAATATAATCTCTGAGCAAGGCAATTCAAAGTGAGTTTATAACAGGAGATCCTCACACACACTTGGTCAAAAGTCTGTGTTCAAAACAAGCCCATAATAGGCTTGCAGGCTTTCTGCATTGTGCTTCTTGTGCTTCTGTAGACAGCTCACACAGTGGTTGGAAAGGAACGCACTCCACAAGTGGAGACATGAGCTTTGGTCACACATTGGTCACACTGGTCAGAGTGGTCAGAATGAGCGGTCACCCAAGAGCCTCTGCAGGCCGGTGGTCCACTGGTCCCCAGCCACGTGATGGCAACAGCTCAATGACCCCCCCCACCACCCCCCCACCCCCCCACCACCACCCCCCTTTAGTCCACGTCCAGATCCAGGTCCAGCTCTGTGCTCAGGTTCAAGTAGAAGAACGCGTAGACGCACAGCAGGAACACCAGGATGGCCACCACAACCAGCAGGACGTCCTGGAGGGAACAGGAGAGAGAGACACCAAGTGAGACGTTGAAATAGAGTCCATTTGAAATATCATGTCTGAGAGAAAACGGCTGATTGAAATGTTTTTTCAGCGTTTTTTCAACGTTTTTTTCAACGTTTCAACTGCTGATTGAAGAGACCCTATGCAACTTTCTGCAGGAGACGATCGCTCCTTGTTTACATCTGGAAGTCTGAGACGAAGAACCACGCTTGCAATTTATATATTTATATATAGCCTATACATGTATAAATATACACGCTAAAGCTGTCGGGGAAACTCTGCAGAGAAAATGTAAGCATAAAACGAGCGAAAACGAAAAACGAAACCGAAACCAGAGATGAAATTGCCAATCCTGCATAGTTCCTCTTTAAAACGTTTTTGAAATTATTAATTATTTCTTTTTTGCTGATAATCATGAGGATGGCACACACTCCCTCACTTCACAAGAAGCCTGATGCAATGGGCTGCACAGAGCTTAATGTCCCCAAAAAAAACATCTTTATTTCCAACGAGGAGTTTGATGGCAGCTAATGACGAAACGGCACTGATGGGGTCTGGAGAAGTGGGGGGTGACACTCAGCTTTCAATTAGGTTCTCAAATTGCTATTCACTGCCTATTGTGTAGAATAACAATCCTCATCAACTTCAGTTTTCATTAAGAGCACTCATGTATTTAACCAAGGCATTGGTCTTTGTCTTGACAAGTCATTATCAAACTTTGTAATCAAATCTAAAGTGCTTAAGGTGCTTGTTTAGAGTGAGTGTGCATTGAGAGCAAGCTTCGTGGTGGAAGAATGTTTTCTCGCCTTGCTTTAGAATGCCTCGAGTTCCCACACAAGCTTGTTGACTGGCCTTGGCTGGCTCCTGATTAAGTCTTGCAAGCGCCCACGCATCTTTAATTTACATAATGCTATTCTGTTCTCCTTGGAAGGTTAGGCATGCATGGCACAAAGTAAACAATGGATTATTGAATCACAACACCACAATCAATATGTTGCTGTATTTTTCTCCGTGGCTCTACTCTGAGAGGGAGATGTGTCAAAGAAACACCTTGCGGTTTTTTTTTTGGAAAGGCATCGGGGAATGGTCATGTTTAACTGATGATAGAACTCATCAGGGAGACCTCTTCTGTGTAAGAGCTCCATCACTATTCACAATTACAAGACTTTGTTTTCAAAAGGAATGCATTGATCAAAACAGTTTTGTTCATCGCTGGTTTACACTGTAAAACAAACACACAAACAAACAAACATTGGCTGTTTTGATTTTCTAACCATGGCACTTGTGAGAAAAGGTTGCAAAAACATTACCAAATAAAACAAATGATAAAAGTCAAAGACAATGATAAGAGATTAGGCATGCAGGCAGGCTAAATTAAATTTCATTGTTTATATTTGAAATATAGCAAGACATTGTGCTACGCTACCTTAGTCAACCCTCTCAGAGAAAACCGAGAATACCTGCATCATATGCCTTGACCTCAGTCAATAGACTGTGCAGAGGAAAAACAGTCCTAAAGCTATAACTATAAAGAATGAGTTGGAAAGATGGCAAAACTCAAAGGCCCATTTAACACACATAAAATGGCCAAAAAAAAAGAATGATAAAGAGAAATAAAGAAGACAGAGGAGAACAGAGAGTCAGGAGAGGAGCTATTAAACAGAGCAATGGAGTTCACACTCACACACACGCACACACACACAAACACACACACACACACACACACACACACACCTCACACACGCGCGCACACACACAAACACACACACACACACACACCTCACACACACGCACACACACACACACACTCTCTTTCTCACACACACACACACAAACACACACACACACCTCACACACACGCACACACACACTCTCTTTCTCACACACACACACGCTCTCTCTCTCTCACACACACACACACACGCAGACACAGACACACACATCAAACAGGAGACACACCATTTTCGCCTCCGAGCCTGAAGCCTTTCGACGCGATAAGGCTCCCCAACAAACACAGCTAATAATAATTCCGGCTGATAAATTGAAGGGGGGGGGGGGGGGGGGGGGGGCTATTAAAGCACACCGCACCGCGGCGGCGGCGGCCATGACTATCTGTGTACAGGCTGGAGCAGCCGTCATCAGTGTGTACATCCTCATTAACCAACGCTGGCCCTCGCATTAATCTTGTCCCGGCCAGGCGGCACGCAGCTTAAGTCGCCCCTTAATTGGAAAACTTTTAAATTTCACGCACTTCAGTTTCATATATTATGACTGCCAGGGCACCCGGAGATGATTTGCCTTTTTCTATTTAGCACAACTATGGAGTGTGTATGGATATCTGTGTGTGTGTGTGTGTGTGTGTGTGTGTGTGTGTGTGTGTGTGTGTATGTACATATGTGTATGTGGAAGGGTGTGTGTGTGTGGGGTGTGTGTGTGTGTGTGTGTGTGTGTGTGTCTGCATGTGTATATGTGTATGTACATATGTGTATGTGGAGGGGTGTGTGTGTGTGTGTGGGGGGGGGGGGTTATATAATTTGTTAGTTTTGAATTTTCTTCCTGATAAAACACTGCTGTTGTCTTCCCATTTCCCAACATGTGAGAGTGGAGTGTGTGTGTTCTCCCACAAAAGCCCAGCCATTGGTCCCCAGCGCATGTGGAGGAGTTTGTCTGGGCACACCACCACCACTAACTGCCTCTCTGATTCGCTCTTAAAAGCTGAACTCTCGGGGCCTGGCATGGCGACGATGGGCACCGGTTTAAAGATGGCGCCCGGGCACCCGCGTGGCAGATGCGACCCAGTGGAGCCGCCCGTCCTGTGTTGAGGATGAGAGTGGCGTCGGGGCCGTTTCCCTGCCACATTCTGATGGAGGGTTCTGGAAGGCGCCCAAATGCATCATGTGGCTCCCAGGCAGCAGCTGTGGTGTGCTGGAAGCCAGTCACCAATTTTTTCTCAGTAAACACACACAGACGCACACCACACACACACACACACACACACACACACACACACACACACACACACACACACACACACACACACACACACACACACACACACACACACACACACACACACACACACACACACACACACACCCCCACACACCTCAGCAGTAACACACACACACACACACAACACTTATACACACATATATTTCAGTACAAACACACATAAACATACTATTATTATGACAAAAACACAGAACCGAACTTAAGTCCACACACAGAACTTAACACACAAATGCCACACACACTCATAAATGCATCAAAAGCATACACACACACACACACACACATATGCTAGGCCACATAAATACACACAGTACACACGGAAACATATAATAAAACAAAGCAAAAAACATAAAACATCCTAAACAGTCCCTAAATCCCCTCGTGCCCATTCACCTCACTGCATGTGGTGGATACAGTACGCACATGGTAACATGCTGAACACATGCTATAGATCTCTCCTTGCCTTCCCTTTGCTTTGTTCTCACAGTCGGAGCATTTATTGGTATTTCCTGTGACACTCATTAACATCGCAGCAAATCTGTCAGGAATCCCAAAAGGCTGCTGAGCCTGGGAGAGTCGTAACACAAACACACACGCACACGCACACACACAGCAGTGATTCAGGGGCAATGGGAGTGTGTGCGTAGGCACAAACCCACACAACACATGCTTGCCCTCTCTCTTTCTCTCTCTCACACACACACGGGCACAAACATGAAGACAGACTGTACATACACATTTAAAATGATGAGCATAGCGCATAGCACACACACACACAAACACACACACACACACACACACACACACACACACACACACACACACACACACACACACACACACACACACACACACACACACACACACACACACACACACACACACACACACACACACACACACACACACACACACACACACACACACACACACACACACACACACACACACACACACACACACACACACACACACACATATTGGGAGAGTGGTCATCTGGAAGACACACCACCCTCCTGAGCCCAACACTGAGCAGACCTGTCAACAGTTGCTCGAGGGGAAAAAAACCCTGGAGTACTCTCAATACTGTGTGTGTGTGTGTGTGTGTGTGTGTGTGTGTGTGTGTGTGTGTGTGCTATGTCATGCTATGTTCATCATTTAAATGTGTATGCATGGTCTGTCTGCATGTGTGTGCCCAAGTATGTGTGTGTGTGTGTGTGTGTGTGTGTGTGTGTGACCAAACTGGCTCTCAGCGAGCACAGAGGTGTGAATGAGAGTCATAAACACGTTGCTGAGGGCCAAACACAGCAGAGAGAGCGAGCGGACCGGCTGACCGCAGCCCTCCACATCCAGCGTCCAGACCGCACGATCTCACCAGGCCTCGTCTGGTCACCACAAGACTGATGGACGCTACGCGAGGGCAGCTCCACCTCAATTCATCCCCACACCAAAGTGTGTTTTATGGCCCCTATGAACGTAGCCCTTGGATTGCACCATGGGCACAGCATCCAGATATGTCTCTATGCTACTATGGTTATGGTTATGGTTATGGTTATGGTTATTTAGCAGACGCCTTTGTCCAAAGCGACATACAAATAAATAACAATACAAATTAAATAACAGTGAACAATTACAAAAAGGGAGAATAGCAATATTATCAATAAAACAATCAATTAAGCACTAACCTAATATATACATACTTAACACACACATGCATACATACTTATATGCAAGTATGTATGCATGCCAGTATGTACTGTATGTATGCAAGTGCTAGAACCAGTATGCATGTGAGGTATGCAATCACGGCCCCCATACTATACAAACAGCCGTGTGCGGACCACACACCCACACAAACAGCACGTGTGATTATACGGTGTCAGACCGTTGACGCTCAATGTATAGGAATTCAGAGCGGTTGGCAAGAGAGCCTCGGGGTGTGTCTAGCTCATCTGCGCAGAATTCTGATTAGATTTTGTTTTTTCCGGCATGTGCCAGGCTTGCCAGGCCCCCCCCCATCAGCCCCGCTGGCGTCCGTCCTCTGTGCCAGTCTGGGACGGGCCGAGCTGGGCCATGCCATCCTCTGAGAGGGGTACCAGTGGAGGCGGAGGGTGTGTGTGCGTGTGTGTGTGTGTGTGTGGGGGGGGGGGAGGGGGAGGTGTTCTGTGGGGGTGCCCGCAGCAGGTGGCCTCATTCCCCAATACTCCCTGCCAAGCGCCAGCCTCTCGGCGCACCAACTGGTCACCACGTGGCGAACAGCAGCTGGCGTGGGGCTCCGGTGCCAATCCACCCGGGCACGGCGCACAGTGGCCAAGCTCCGGGATGGCCCACTGCTGCATCGCCTCCACCCCTCCCCCTCCCCCCCCCTCCTCCTCTGAGAGATGCCAGCCACAGCTGTGCCCAGCACACAGCCACTCAACCGCCCCAGCACAAACACATGGAGAGAGAGAGAGAGAGAGAGAGAGAGAGAGAGAGAGAGGGAGAGGGAGAGAGAAAGGGAAGGAGAGAGAGAGGGAGAGGGAAGGAGAGAGGGAAGGAGAGAGAGAGAGGAAGAAGATAGAAAAAGAGAGAGGAAGAGAGAGAAAGAGAGAGAAGAAAAAGAGAGTGAGAGAGAGAAAGAGAAAAGAGAAAGAGAGACAGCAAGAGAGAGAGAGAAAGAGAGAGATAGAGAGAGAGAGAGAGAGAGAGAGGGGACATGGAGGGAGAGCCTTGTGGAGCCCGGGCTCAAAAACCCAGAGCACAACAGGCGCTGTGCGGTGGCGGCGGTGCGGAGCAGAGAAACGTCCGAGCGAGCGAGCGCCACATACGAGCACCTGCTAGCACTGACAGCCTGGAGAACAACATGGCCGGCTGGGCCGGGGGCCAGCTCTCTCCCCCCGCAGCAGCCTCTCCCCGCACAAGAGTGGAGGTCAGAGCATCCATCCACACAGCACCACAGCCAGACGCCAACACAAACACACGCCCCACACAACCGATCAATGTCACCAGTCAATACAAACGTGCAGAGTTACTAGTAAACAACAACATGGTCCAAAGCCGTCTCTGTCCACCCAAAGGCTACTCCGTGCAAAGTTCGACACAGGAGTCGTAAAATTTGGGGATTTATAATTTACTAATGAGATTTAGGTTCTGGGACATAATTGCCTTTTTAGCTCCATCCCAAGCGGGCGTTTAGACCGATCTTTAAAATCCCCTCTTTCAACTGCCATACTGATGCATAATTCATGTGGAATATCAATATTTTAAGATATAAGCCTCCTTAATTGGATTAAAGAAATTCGTAATGAGGCCAAAGTATTCTGAAAAAAGAGAGCCTAAATATGGGACTCTCCAAATGACTTAACATAATTAACCTTCACTAATGCCATTCTCTGACCAAGTCACAGCTACGCCACCATTAGCCTCCAGTTTGGGGAGTTTTTTAGCGGTTTGTCAAAATGTCCACCGCACTTCCATATCACTGCTGTATCCATCCCACATCAATTTGACTCAGTTGGAGAAGAAGGAAAAAATCATACAAATGTATTCACTCCATAAAAAACTGTCTAAAGGGAACTTGTGTAGCGGGAGAAAAAAAAAAACGCGATTTCTGCCCGAATTTCCGGCGCTGTGTGGTTGCGTACGGAGAGGTGGAGGTCTGGTCGCCGTGCCGACGTGCACGGTGAAGATGCCAGGGCCGCCAGTGAGCGGGCGCTCCCCTGCATCCGTAATGGCGGGCGCCTTTCCCCTCGCGGGCACCGCAGACCTCATTAAAGCAGACAAACAGCAAATGGCAACGCCGAGATGGAGGAGGCTCACGTCACGCGCCTGCTGCTCCGCAGTGGCTCCCCAGGATGAACTCGAGAGCGATAGCCACCCACACACACACACACACACACACACACACACACACACACACACACACACATACATACATACACACGCACAGCATATACACACAGCACTGAGCTGCCATGTAGGGCACTGCCGGAGGGGGTCTGTGTGTGTGTTTTCTTTGTTTATGTCTGTGTTTGTGTGTATGCACATAATACATACTGTATACACTTACATATACTATGTCTATATACAAGTGTGTATTTCTTGTGTACTGTACAAATTCTCTCTCTCGGTGTGTGTGTGTGTGTGTGTGTGTGTGTGTGTGTGTGTGTGTGTGTGTGTGTGTGTGTGTGTGTGTGTGTGTGTAGGTGTGTGTGTGCGTGTGTGTGTGTGTGTGTGTGTGAGTGTGCACACACAGAGGATTCACATTGGACACCAATCATACAGAGGAAGAAAAAAACAAAACTGTTTTGTGTACAATCCTGTCAACGTTACTAGCACGGACGAACCGCACAGTTATTGGGATGCGTGCCCACGCGCCCACAAATAGAGAACACTTGAGACAGGCACGCAGTGTTGATATCTCCTCTAATCTCCACATGAAGAGAATGCTACCTGCGCGTGTTCCCATGGTACAGGTGTGTGAGCACGACAGGTGAGAGAGGAGAAGGTAGAGCCACAGTAGACGGGGTGGAGTGGGGACAGAGAGGAGACAGAGACAAGGGACAAAGGACGAAGGAGTGAAATCAGGAACGACTGAGAAAACAATAGCATTATTTCCCATAAGATTTCCAAGTGAATCAATTCATAATTCATAATAATTTTGAGCGATATAAGAATCCCCAAAACGGTTCTCCATTCAACAGAACGATTCTAGCGAATCAAAAATGATGTCACCAAAGGTGGACAGAGGAGAGGAGAGGAAGTGGTCAACTCACCCGGACACCTGGTGCGCTCCTCTTGGCCTCGGCCTTCAGCCTCGTGGCCTTCAGAGAAACTTTGGTCTTCTTGTAATCTTGCTTGCCTGAAAACAGAAGCCCAGAGAGCCTCAGCCGCAGTTCAAACGCAAGGACGGTTACAAAGTGACTTTTTTCACTTTACATCATTATCTTCTGTTTACATATCAAGGTAGTCATTAATTAGCCCGGCTTTAATACCAACCACTCCACACTGAGAGTGACCTTTAGATTATCTTAAAGAATGCTTTTAAATAATCACTGTATACTTACAGCGATGTTCATTAATTCTTGATTAGGCATCATTAGGCTAATGCATTTTGTTAAAACACACTGTGAGATTTGGAATAGATTTGTCTGCATTTAGACCTCCTAATTGGGTTTAATGTGAGAGATGGCTGAGCGTTTCCAGGAAAGGATGCGTGTGGCTTTTTGAAAGCGCATTAATAAGTTATTAACGTGTACTCCCCTCATAAACATAAATCCACTTTTAACTTACGCCTGGGTATATTTGGCTTAATTTACATCCCACATAGACTTGAAAACAACATAAATGGTTTTGAAATGGAAGCTTATCAAAGCGCATTCACAGACACACACACACACACACACACACACACACACACACACACACACACACACACACACACACACACACACACACACACACACACACACACACACACACACACACACACACACACACACACACACACACACACACACACACACACACACACACATCCAGACAAACGTACAGAAACACACTAAATATATGGCAATCTGCATTGCCAAGTGACCAGTTTTGAGTTCACTGGAGAGTTGGTTTACAATTCACATCTCTGTGGCATCAACCTAGAAGCTAACTCCACCACCTGGCAACGAGAAACATTGTGTGTGTGTGTGTGTGTGTGTGTGTGTGTGTGTGTGTGTGTCCGTGTGTGTCCGTGTGCGTGTGTGTGTGTGTGCGTGCATGTGTGTGTGTGAGGGGGAGGTCTGTCTAATTAGAAACAAACAGATGAAGAAGAAAGAGGGGAAAAAGTGCAGGAGGCAACAGCTTGGCGGCAGGCGGAGGGGGGTTGTCCTTGGTGAGTGCGGCGGGCGCGGGGTCGGACTCAAGGTCTCCCGGAGTGCTGTCGACACGAGAGGGGCCACTTCAAGTGCAACTCCTGCCTAATTAAGCCCCATTTGCATGGAGCACTGAGACAGAGAGAGAGAGAGAGAGAGAGAGAGAGAGAAGAGAGAGAGAAAAGGAGGGAGAGAGAGAGAAGAGAGAAAAAGAGAGGAAGAGAGAGATAGAGAGAGAAGAGAGAGAGAAAGAGAGAGAGAGAAAAGGAGGGAGAGAGAGAAGAGAGAAAAAGAGAGGAAGAGAGACAGAGAAAGAGAGAGGAGAAAGGCGGAATTAAGACAGGTGAGACAGAGGGAAGTGAGGCAAGAAGAGGAGAGGAGAGAGTGAGACAGAGAAGAGAGTGAATATTTCAACACCACTAGAAGAAAGAGAGAGAGGGAGTGAGAGAGTATGAGAGAGGGAGAGAGAGGGGGGGTGAGTATAAGAGAGAGAGAAAGTGAATCTGAGAGAGAGAGAGGGAGTCAGTCTGAGAGAGAGAGAGTGAGTGTGTGTGAGAGAGAGAGAGAGAGAGAGAGAGAGAGAGAGAGAGAGAGAGAGAGAGAGAGAGAGAGAGAGAGAGAGAATGGAAGCTTTCCTCCAGACAGACAGACAGACAGGGATGCGAGACACTGACCTCTCCCCAGGGAGGTAGCTGCCTCTCCCACCATACGGTGCCCCCGCTGGGAGAGAGGAGAGGAGAGGAGAGGAGAGGAGAGGAGAGGTTGCCGCCTGCCGCTATCAGAGCCAAAGCCGCTCACACTCACACACCAGCACAGAGGACAGACAGTCGTTACAGAGGACAGCGACCGTCTCTAGACACACTACTACTACTACTACTCTCAGCTCAGCAGCACTCAGTCCAATAGAACTTATGTAGATCCTGTTTCACTATTCACCTCTGTTTGAGATGGAACATCTAGACAGACAGATGCTCACGGCTGGTGTGTTTTAGCTACATGATCTACACAGTACAAGGGGAGTGTGCTATAACCCCTTTTCTAATGATGGACCTCACCTCTATTACTACTACTAACCTCGAATCGCTCCGAATCTCAATTCATTATTCATTTCCAGTGCATTATTGATGGTTCCATGTACTCCAATATCCCTGTTAGGAGGCTAATCCTGATTTGGATCGTATCCGAATCAGAATCAGAATCAGCATTCAGGATACGGCGCTAATATGAACACAGAGGAACCATGGTTACTAATATCTCCAGCTCCAGTACTCCAGCTAGCATGACCACATTTCCCAAAACCAGTTTAAGGGCTTATATGGGATTCTGAAATCGGGATATGACATTTCCATGCAAAAGCCAACATTGGAAAATGTAAAAACCTGATAATAACCGGGATACTCAGTGTCCATATAAACACGGTCTTTTATTTTAACGTCTCTCAAAAGTGCAGTCTTGCTTTCAGAACATCACCTACACCACCTGCAACACACGTTGTAAAAGGAACGTATGAAACAACACTTGGTTTCTCAGTCTCATAAAAATGAGAAAGAGGTGGGCAGAAAAAAACACACCGCATTACTTCAGCTTCAAAGCTCCAGACGAGTGTTATCCAGCGTTTTGAGAGAATAAATGCAACTCTAAGAAGTTCTTAGAATATCAAAATGTTGAAAACTGCAGCTGGCATGGTCTTGTTCTTGGGTTCTTTATCAATCTTTAAATGGCTCAGTTGTTTGCTCTGCTCACGTTTTGATGGGTGGTACATTCTGCTCAACACTCACGCTACAGGTTTACTACATTTAGGAGCCACACCTGTGCCGCCTTTACAAGCAGCAGACATGCAAAACCCCATTCTGCTCGCAGTCAGCAGGGAAAAATTAGGTGTATGTCGTATTTTCCATAAACCTCTTCTTGTAGAGTAAATACACACAGCAAAAAAACAGACTCCACCATCTGTTCCAAATGAATAGTTAAACTGTCAGGAAATCAAAGTAATTACACCGAGTGTGTCGATTAATTCTTTATACCGAGAGGGTTTTGCATCCTTGCTGTTTGCACTGACTCTCGTTCCCATGGGTTGAAGGGAGTGCATGAGTTTTTGTTTCAGTATTGAGCCAGATTCCTAGAAAAAAAGCCATATACAATGCATCAGGCCAACTCCTCCGCCAACCAAAGAAAACACAATAGGTTTAGATAGTCTGTTGATTGTGTGCAGAGGCTGGAGTATGATTGAGAGTTTAGTCTGGATATTCTTTTGTTTAGCTTTCTTCATCATGCCATGTTAGCTCTTCAAAGAACTACGGTTCCCTGGACCCACTCCTGATGCATGAGGTCGTATGGACACGTAAACGTACAGTCATTTTCTGTGTATTAGTCGCATTGTGTATATAGGCCCCTGTTTTATGCAAGTTAAAAAAAAAACATATTAATTACATATTAACTGCCCATGTGTATTAACCTCTTAGTTGAAGACATTTTTTGCAAAATCAATTACTAGACCGTGGCTAATAGTTGGGAGATTACGGTAAACGTAGAATAGATCTTCCCCACTGTTACTAATACTCAATCCAGCTGTTTGAGTAAACCAATAACCAGAATCTTATCAATGCTTCCCCACAGCGACATTATTTTACCAGAATCTCTGCAGTTAGTTAGTTAGTTATTATAAAGGCCTCTCTCTCTTTCTCCTTGCCTTGCTCAGAGTTGTACAACAGACAGCTTTAGAGAGGTGGCCAACCTTGATTCATTAATCAGCATTAGATGTGATACTACCTGTGGTAATTATATATACGGAGGACTGTGGGGGCCCCTTCAGTGAAAGCATGGCCGCCTTATTGTCTTCTGGACGGGCACAAAAGCGACGCCTCCGTCCGCGGGCACATTAATTGTGCTCTCCGCTGGCATCACGCGGAGTATCTTCCAACGGTGCCGCGGGTGTCCTTTCAGACACAGCACAGCTGATTTCACTTCAAAGGGCCCCTGTCTCCTCCTCACCCACCGCCGAACTCACTTACCGGCTATTTTCACGCTCCTGTTCACCCCCCCCCCCCCTCACCCACTCAGAAGCTAGTGCTGCAAATCACCACAGTGGAGAGTGAGAGCGAGCGCGCTCATATCTGCCTCACAGAAAACAATCCATTTCTATCATGATGGACGCAGAAAACTTCAGCTTTGTCTACATAACCATACCACCTCACACTCACAGCAATGTGGGAAGGGGGGGCCTTTATATAAGCTGATGCTTCTGCCCCTGCCCTTTGGTTAGGACAAATAACCAATAAACTCATTCATTCATTCATTCATTCAATGTGTGCACCTACATAAATATGACTTCAGAACAAACTACCTGAACACCATACAGAAAACAAACCTGAACGATACCTTTTTAACGCCCAACACAGTTCCACATTCAATGCCATTCCTGTATGCCATTTCAAATAAATAGCTTCCTATCCCAGTAGGACAGCTGTACAGTGGGAAAGAGACAAGGCTTATATGGCTAAACACAAGTCTGATCTACAGTGAAGGCCGGTCTATGGTTCCTTTGTTCATCCAGTCGATCTGTAAGACTCCGAGCCATGGGTGCGAATGTCATGCCTCGTTATCAGTCTATGGTGGTAAACGGAGATGTCCTTTAGCTTAAGGACTGACCCCGTGTGACAAGACAGACCTATGGGAACTGTTGTGCCGAATTAAAACAAAAAAATCACAAAACCCCAAAACGGAGTGACGTGTGATTTGGGAAGACAGCCCAAATCTGCCCCACTGAGCCCTTGGGCGGTGGAGTAAAGGCTGGTGACAGCTCCCCTCTTCTGCGGCCAGGGCCAGCAGACACCATGTACCAACAAGGACCCCCAGAGCCAGCCGCCAATCACCGACATGTAGCCCACCACCAGAGTGGCACCAGCCCAGGTCACCGCGACAACACAGGCATTTGGCCCCTGTCTCTTACATCACGTCAACAAGGCAAAAAAAAGTTCACCCAAATCAGAGGAGCAAAACTACAGAAATACTATAACATGTCAAAGCAGAACATGTGTGTGTGTGTGTGTGTGTGTGTGTGTGTGTCTGTGTTTAAAAAAAAAAAAAAAACATTTACACAGCACTGCCCAAAACACATGCAAATAAATAAGAGGAAAACTGGAAAGAACACTTTGACGGCTTGTTTTTTCCAGGCCGGATAATTGTCTCACACCACTAAAGAGCATCTCTCCCCTTTTCTGCCTCTCCTCTCCCCTTTCATCCCTCTTTCTCTCCAACTCACTCTCTCCATCTCTCCTTTCCTCGCTTTCAGTGATCATAACTCAGGCACAATGACCACACACACACACACACACACACACACACACACACACACACACAACAGCAGCAGCCTTTCAAGTGAGCCTGCAGTCCATTACGAGGTGTAATGATAGTATTTAAGGACGGTGTGTCAACTGCAGGCCTCTGATGAGGTCTGACATCACAAAAGCTTCGCTTGTGAAATGCCCAGACCTGACAGCATATAAATTACACTCCCATTCCTTTTTTTTTCAAATTGTGAGGTGTATTCTTTTCTTTCAAAAAGAGAAAAAAAAATGCTATGTGCTATTTTGGACTTCTTTTTTTGTTAAACAGTGATTCGCTCAAATTGACTGTTTCAGGCTCTTTTGAGGGAAAACAGAGAGATTGAGAGAATGTGGGCGACTTCATTGTCTGGGGAACTGTGCTGTCTGGCATAATTTACAGTATATATGCCAGAAAATCAATCAGATGTGTGTGGTATGACTGCATGATTTAGTGAATACAGCAGGGGGTGGGCTTATTGTTTCATGTGTGTGAGCTAACAGATACTGTAGAACACACAACAAAGTGTAAGGGAGAACGTCCGCATGGAACCGTCCACGTAGTCAGTTAGCACAGAGGATTGGGTAATCAGGGGAAATTCACATGGTTATAATAATAGGTTTCACATGAGTTTCTATCACAGAGCATCGTCACCATTCCCTCAATCACAAGATCACATGATTAAAAGGAACCAAATAAAATAGAGCAGTCTCTGAGCAAATCTATTCTTAATGCTTGTTAGACAACAACAACTGAAATGTTCAAAAACTCATGCTTATACAAGCCTGCAAACGTGAACTACTGCTAAAACTCACACTTCTATTGACTAAATGCCAGATGTTATCATTGTATTGTGATTGTACATTGTACAAGATTTAAGCTGTCGGCCATATTACCGAAGGGCCATGGTTCCCTTGTAATGTCACCGGCAACTAACCTTTTCCCAGAATCCCAGTCTCACTGAAAACCCTATAAAGACTGCACACTGCATAGCTGGCAGACATACAGCTCAGACAGAATGACTAAAGAAGCATGACTTGGACGTTTCTGATGGTTAAATAAAGACAAAATGGGGCGGCGGGGGGAAAGGAGAACAAATCTTCAAAAGTAAAAATGATGACAATGAACATCAGAAACTACACAGCAGGATTCTGCACGATTAAGGGAACGATAATTAGAGCTGGAGAGCGCTGTATTGCGTTTGCTTTTCAAGGTTAAGCAGTTTGAAGGTCTAACATCTTGTGACACTGAGTCACATTGGGGAAAAAAATCCAATTAAGTAAGTGACCCATCCCTTTGCCAACACTCAGAGGCCTCTCTTTGACTTTCTTATCTGGCCACAGCATTTTCCAGAAGCACATAGCGGCCATTAATTACGCTAACAAGCATATTCACAGCAAAAGTCAGGTGAAAATCCTTGGCTTCAAGCAGTGCAATACTGTTACGAATGAAAGTTTAATGAACTCCTGTGTTCACATTCTGAATTTCTGACCCCCCAGGAAAGAGGCACCAGTCCACCAGAGTTGAAACTTACCGATCTGTTTGCGGTACTGATCGACCGGCAGCTTAGCAGTGCTTGCATCCTTCTTCCCCATGTTTTCCTCTCCTAGAGAAGACACAGACGGAACAAGAGTAAATAAAACATGCCTTGTAGGAAGGCTAAGAGTGCAGCTGAGCCAAAGTCTAGATAGTCTAGTTGGAGTGAGCGCGGAGCTCAATTATGGAGAGGCTGTGTGAGTTCAGGTAACAATGAAGTTTCCGAGTTCAGAACTACCATGCAGGATGGCATGATGTAGGCCTATACACATGCCTTTATGTAATTCCTTTCATATATTTCTATTGTAACTAGACATTTTGATTACAATTGATACAATTGTAGAATTTACCATATCTTAATTCACTTTACTTTTTCTTTCAACCATTTTTACCTATTCATCTTTCAAAAATAATTATACCACTACTACTACTAGTCTACAACAACAACTACTACTACAACTACTACTACTACTACTACTACTACTACTACTACTACTAATAATAATAATAATAATAATAATAATAATAGTAACAATAAATTACACAATTTAATTTCCCAGTGTGATGCAAAATTTGATGAGATATTTTGATTTACATGGCATACAGTACATCTGAGTATACAAAGATCATATATGAAGTATACATGCGATATTATAAGGACGGAAAACATCACTGAACATAAAAGCAAAAAAATATAGAGATGGTGAGCATAAACTCCCAAGAGAGGCGAGGAGCTTCAGTGAATTTAATCACTCTGGGGCATTATTGAGGTGTGCTTGAAAACCCACTCATGCCTTCAAGCGGACATAAAACTTCCTGAGTGGTCAATCTTTTGGACATTTAAATTCCTTTAGTCAGAATATGATTTCATGCCTCAGCTCCAACCAGCAAATTGCTTAGAGTTGAGCAGTCTATTTACGGGCCTCTGAGCACCCTCATTATCATGAGGCTATTTGTTGAGAGATTATTTGTCTGTTGATATGTTTTTCCCCCACAGAAAATCCAGAAAATGTCGTCTGGTTGATACATTTGAAAGACACTTTAAAGTCAAGAAAACTTTGCTAAATCTTCGGTAAAATAATGGTAACAGCAATACTATCAGGAAAGTTATAAGATACCAATATTTAGCTTTATCTACATACCACAAAATAATACAGTGAACAAAAGCTTCGTTTTTCACTTGTCAGTTATGAACATCAATTCATTCTATATATGTCTATATGCCTAACACTCTCTGCTAACTTTTATGTTATGATATTTCAAGGCCTCTGATGAAGGTCTGACTGCCCGAAATGTCAGTTCAATAGATTGGATGCACTGTGAAGGAAGCAGAGTAGTGCTTTCTTTCTCAACTCTCCTAACAAATTTCAAGGTGAAAGAAATAATCTCAAATGTTGGCAACTAGTGCTGATGAAAACAAATCAAATTTTATCTAGAAGGAACAAAGATGGATCTCAATGTCCTTGAGGGCAAATCATGGTATCGCTCACCGTGCACAACAGTCTAGAATGATCGAGGGGAGCTGTAGTTGAAGAGGATTCCTACGTATTCTGATATTGAATCAAGCCTATTTTATAATTCACACTGTATGCTATGTTTTTATGGTTTATATTTTGGGTCATCATATCTGTGATTTTAAGGAAAGACTATGTCCATGGGACAGTATCTTATTAAACTGACTGATGCTATAGCTTTTTCACATCACAAGTACAGTGGGCCAACGACAGTATAGCCTTAGCAATCTACTGCACTCTATCAGCGTTCTCTCTTTTCAGTCTTTTATTTCCTTAAATACTGTATATTTCCTTATTAGTCCAGCATTCTTTATGACAGATAACCAACCAATATCTGGATAGCAGTGTCCGAATAAATAAATTACTGCTTAAATCTGATGTCTCTCTTTAGCTACATTGATGTGACTCTGATTATGTGATGTGCCCCTTGCACACTAATGAACCTGTACTGTGTAATTCATTAATCTGCCTCCCCTCGTGGTCTTCCAGTTATTCCGTGCACATGTGCCTCCTATTAAAGCGCCACATTTCATGAGAAATGCACGAAAGCAACGTAGGAAATATCGCGTCTCAAGAGCAATTTCTCCTCTAAAAGCAGCTCGGGCGTTTCTTGTGATGCAGGCTTCACTCTATAGTCCCATGCAGTATTCAGCTCCACACCTCTATGGAACGAGCTCCCCCTCCCCAATGCTAAGCAGCCTTCCTTGCCTTGCCTGTCTGTGCTCTAGCCTGTCGGGCATGCTGATGCCCTGCTGCTCTTGAGAGATAGGTTTATGAGTCTGAAGTGAGGCGGGGCGGCGAGGCGCAGCTTGATTTCTCTCCGAGAGAATAGGTCAGAGGGGTTTAAACATCATCAGAAACACAGCCGTGCCCTTTGGCTCACTCCGGCTTTTTCCCAATCTTCAACAAAAGCAGCACTATTGATTGAGAATAGTATTGCGAGGAACAAGGCTAGAATCTTAATAAGACAGGCTCTCCTTTGCCACAGATAAAAAATAACAAGCTGATACATGCTACACACAAAAGGAGCCCTCTGTGGTTAAACTTATGAATAAGTGTAGATAAGCCATCTGATATATGCAGACTAATCTGAACCTGGAGTTTAAGGGTAACATTTTGATCTGACTGTTTAAGGACTTTAAAGGCAGCATTTGTAGGCTATAATTACCTGAAATCATACAGACTAAAATATGTCCTTATTGGCTTGGGTTGCAATCTGTTGAAGCCATTATAAAATATTCTACAACAATGCAAGGTTGATTTGAAGCACAAGATTCTGAATGTACTGGAGTAGTGGCAATTAAGAATAATAATATCACTCCTCTCTGCATAATTTCATGTATTGTAGAGCTATTTCCTTTCCTTGTATATTACTAACTTTTAATCGAAAGCTATTCTTACCTTCCTCAAAGAATGATTAAGATCTGTCACAGAAGACAACAATGTATAATTAATTCAGTGAACCTACTGTATGTTTTCATAACACCATGTTGTCACTCTGAAATATGGTCCACTAAAGAAGAAGGAAGTAAGGGAACACTGACGTAGATGATGGAAACTATATATTCTGCCATCAGTCACTGCTATGTGACATTGTTCAGAAAATGCCATGATAAGGCATCATCAGAAGTAAGGAACATATGATTGGGCTGCAGGCCTACAGGCCTGTAGGGCTACATGCTGTTAAATGTAATATTGCATGAATGGTAACATGTCATTGAATGTCCAGTGAACATATTCCGATGACCTTACTAGCCTACTCTGCATTTTAAAGTTCAGTGCATCTCTCAAATTGTGCAAACAACACCAAATGAATAGGCATCTTTGTGTAGCCTACCCCTCCCTGTATGCACAAGGTAGGCTACTCACTCTGAAAATTAGACCCTCTAAGCCAAGACAAATAGGCTATAGAAACATGGGAAACAGACTATTCCAATTGTACTGTACTTTCATCACCCATGCCAAAAACTTTGGTTTGTTTATTTGATGTAACTTATTTTATGCTAGAATATGGCTACAATACAGATAGGCCTAATAGTATGGAATAGCCTAGGCTACCATAACCAAATGCATTTCATTGTAGGCTATTGTTTCCCCATGTTCGCTCATTAGTCTTTGGGGTAATGCATGGCCTAATAGGCTATACAGTAGGGCTCTTCCAAATGTAACCTGTATTATTAAAGCCTGGATTGCGTCTTTAAAAAAAGATTCCAGTTAACTTTTGTGGAAATCGCGTTATGCATAATGCATGTCTGAATGACATTTCTCCACTCTGATGCACTTTGAGCAAAATCAGTACTAACATGCCAACACATCACATCCCGATCTGACTTCCTGCATTGCCGTATTTTCTCAGACAGGCAAATGAAACATCCAGTCAGAAAGGAGTTCTTGAGCCACTGACCAATCGTAAGCTACATTCCAAGGCGGAACTTGCAGGATAGAGGGACTAGCCAGAATCAACACGGAATAACTGCATGCAGAATAAGATTTTGTCTTGTTGTTTGGAATAAGTCATGTGTCCGTGTTGAAGCCTGCTTAATGTTCCGGCGTTCAAAGGTAAGGAAATCGGTTAAAAGATGCATCAACTTACCATACAAGACAGGGCAGAACAACCAGCGAAATACTATGCTGTCGTGCTTCCTTTTACTGGCGACGTGCTTAAACACAAGTCTCTCTCAACCAATCGGTGTGAAGCTTCCGCCCACCGCCTTTGACGGGAGTAAGATCAAATTCAAAGGTAAACCCGGTAAATGTGCTGTCAAACTTGCAGGCCACTCGTTTTGAAGTCTTTGTGTCCCGCAGATTGGCCTGTTTGTTTTCATCGAAAAATACCTTTCAATTGGTCCCTAAATGTATGCTTTTTATTCACATGAAAGTGAAATGTGTAATATACTGTTGGCTAGACAAAGTGTTGATGCAGCATCATTTTTTTGGTGGAACAGTCGCTTAAAACACTCTGCGTGCAGTGTCATCAATCTTCAAAGTGGCAGTAACAAGAGAGAGCGCGCGCTTTGGGGAGATAAGACTATTTCTGTCTCTCCATTTCCTTTCTTTAAAACATTTTTTTATCGCTTAGCCGTTGATTTACATTTCTTTTGTTTACTGTGTTGAATTTCTGTTTCCGTAATTGCATTCAGGCTTATTGCTGCCTGGGGCAACATGCGGATTATGGAGTGGCTTGCCACTGCTTGTAACTTATTGAAGTTTAAAATGATTTTCTGGTCTCCCGTGGCCAGCCGATTTGTGAGCAGCACAGCAGTAACTAATAGATGTAATCTGCTTATAATGGTGCCTGTATAATGCGTTATTTACTCTGTGGAGGACATCAATATCAGGCACTTTAACATGGCTTCTGATGTGAGAGTGTTGTACTGTGTGCATTCCTCCGTATTGAGTGTGTGCATGTGTGTGTGTGTGTGTGTGTGTGTGTGTGTGTGTGTGTGTGTGTGTGTGTGTGTGTGTGTGTGTCAACAGCTGGTCTTTGAAATAATGCCCAGAAGTGAAGCACTGTCATCAAAGTTTGACAATTTTCGTAGGCTATGTTTCAGAAAGAATGCCTTGACAAAGAAGTGGGAAAAACTTGTGAATATTCCATGAGCTGCTTTTCAGAGTTTTATAAATACATTTTAACATTGCATGTGCACGCAAAAGACAATAGCAGGATTTCAGCTAGAGAGCCTACACATCCAATATTCAAATACAGCAAGGCCACCAAACAGAGAGCCAGAATGCTTCCTTATCATACCGTTTTGCATAATTAATTTCCCTTTCATTAGAATGCAGTAGCAAAGCACGCTGTGGTACTGATAAATACAAAGAGCATTAGCCTAAATACATTTGTGCGAATGAAAACAGATGACTTGCCAGTGGTTTTGGACACTAATGCTACGTGGGCAATGCTGTCTGCCAGAGCTTGCTGATAACATTTCAAAATAGATGCTTATTTCCCTGGGGGTTGTAATTGCAACATGAAATACTGCTCTTGTCAAAGACTTTGCTCCTTTTGTTGAGTGCAAATTGGAATGTAAATGAATGAGCAAGGAGCTGCCTATAACTGAATAAAAATGGAGGGACCATGAAAATGTCGATTTAAGATGAATTTGAGCCAAGCAATGGAAATTTCAAGGCGTTTCTCTGTGTTTTTGCCTTGCGAATAGTAGCTGGCAGGTTGTGGAATACTGAGGAGGTGGTGTGCAGAAGAAGCTTCAGAGGAAAGCTAGATTCAGATGAAGCTCTTTAGCGAGCAGGAGTGGAAAGGTCAGAGAACATTCACTGGGATCAATAGCCGACCAACCCGCGAGAGAAAAACAAACAAAGAGTCTGGAGATACAACGGTTAAAACAACTGATCAACAGTAAGAAATTACAATCTTTCAAAACAATAAACTTTTAATAATGTCTTTTTTTTCTGTTGAGTTGTCTTTGTAATTGGAAATGTTGTGTTATTTCATTATGCATTAGTAATGCTAAATCAATGGAGTCTCAGTGGGAGAGAGGGGAGTGCTAATGACAGACACAGCACACAGCTGGAGCACTCATCAACACTGCTTTACTCTTGCTCTATCCATCTCCCCTCTACACTTTAGTTTTTTTTCCCTCCGCATATCAATCTACTTGCTTCCCTCTCATTTTAACTTCTATAAGCGCTTTCAGACATGTAAAGTCGGAGGTTAAACGGAGGTTACACGTTTGGCCCGTATGTCTGAATCACATAACCGGACATTTGGAACCCCGAACTTACAGTGCCCGGCTCTTACACTACCCCACTCCCTGTTACCTCGGGTATATATTTCCCTCTCCCATTTGTCTATACCTCGTTCTCTCATTTGGGATATTAGAAGGAATGTCATGAGGAGAAGTCCACCAGGGTGCACTGGCTTAAATGACATGCACCAACCACAGCTACAGTAAATACCCTCAGAAGATGGGTCAACATCATTTCAAGTAGCCTATTTTGAAGCCATCCTAAGGTGTGAGATTGTTAAGAATTCACAGAGGTGGTCAGAGAGATCTAAACAAAAAGGAGGAGAGCCCACAGTTCCCCGGAGCCTCAGTGAAGAAGCCGCTGTTTTACAGGCATCTGTTTGTTTGTTTTGTTGGACATGTCTTTGTTTACTAGCACTTTAGTTGCTGTGATATCGACAGCACCGTGCCAATGGATTTCACACTCACGGCAGTCACTTTTTTTTCTGTTATGAAATCGCACGGATGCAAATGAAGTGTGTTGTTGAAGACCAGAAGTGTAGACCCATTCAATAGCACATTACAAGTGTGCCGTTGTCAAAATACTGGAATTGTTTTATGATGTGTTATTACATTATGTGAAGGCTATGCCAAAATGACAGACTAAAAGGGTATTCGCTACAACTAGGCTACTGTAATGAACAGTGATATAAATAATGGCTTGTAGTTATTTTAAAATATAAATGATTCAAAATGCAAAATGAAAACACTGTTTTCAGCAACAATAAACAACTTTTTTTGGACACCCCTTCAACTTATCTCAGATATCCCCAAAACCCGTTCTATAGCTCAGAGCACTCATCCCCGCTCCATCCATTTTCCCTCCGAATTTATTTCTCAGGGTTGTGACAGAGCGCTGCTGAGAAGTGCTCTCCCTCCAATCCTGGCCCTGAGTTTCCTCATGGGCGAGAGCGGCTAGCGCATCTCAACACATTACTCTGTTTAATATTCTTATCTTCCTCTTCACGCTGCAGCAGTGCCCAGGGCCCAGTGGTGAATTCCCTCCATCTCCCTCCCTCCATGCCGAACAGGTCCCTCACTGACAGAGCTGTATCTGTACAGATAGGGGCTCCAAATGAATTTAGGATCTGTAAAACGTGCCAACTCATGGAAATCCCTTGACCATTGATAACTGGTTATCAGCCAGTAAAAAATTGTCCAGTCCATTTTCCCTCTTTATCCTGTGCAGGGGCCAGCATGGCTCTCTGTCCGCCGAGGGGCTCGGCCCGCTAAACAGAGCCCAGGGCCACCGGCCGTCAACAGCACTGGACTGAACAGCCTTCTGCTTGCAGCACTGGCCTATGTGTCGGCTCCAGCTTTACAAAGTTACAGAAGAAAGTTCGAATAAAAACAAGAAAATACACCAATCAAAAAATATCTCCTATATATCACTGCCAATGGTCATCAATTGAACAAATTTCCCCTGATACAAACCAGCAGTTCCACAATGAGAGGGGGGAAATCAGGCTAGTGTGTGATATTGTTTAGTCTGTTACATCTAACATCTGCAGCGAGCTGCCTGCAGCGAAGGACAATACCATCTATTTTTATTGTCTGGAAATGGAGAGAATTTTATCTGTCCTTTTGACTTCTGGTGCTACAAGATTTCATTTTATCTTTGCACAGCTGAGGAGTTGTGGTGAATTCTTGTATAGCTCATAACACCAAGATATAAAATCTATCTCTTCAGAATTGCACACATATTTTTATATTATTGTAACAGATAGTGCCAATAAGTTTAAAAGTCTTGGGAAAACGCCACCATCATTAAAACGGGAAATATAGAATGTTTTCAAACATTTTCCTAAAAAAATTGCTTGGTTCTCACATTTTTTATGAGTGAGTGAACTGAATCAAATTTAGAGTCTGCCTAATCGTGTAATGATTCCTGTAGAGAGATATACTGTAAGAGATACATGTTCACTGTGGTTTGGTCAGAAGTGTGAGCTATGTGACAGGCACTGGGGTAGTCCCCAATTATGCTGACCCGTGTGTGTGTGTGTGGCTAGGATCTGTCTGCGTGTATGAGTTGTATGTGGGCCTGTCTGCCTTGCAGCTGCAGCAACCGGAGGGCTGTTTACACAGGTGCAGACACGCGGGTTCAGACTCCAGCAGGCCAGCTCCATCAGCCCGACAGTTTATGTTGGCAAGTCACACACACACACTCACACACACACACACACTCACACACACACAGAGAGAGAGAGAGAGAGAAAGACACTTTTGCATAACATAAAGCACACTACTCACAGACCGAAAACAGTTAAAAAGTCAGCGCCGACACACAGCTCACACACACACACAAGTGCACTCAGATTTCTATGCTTAATGGTGGTGTGGCGTCTACCCATATGCCCTCATACACTCTAAAAAGCACATCTGCAATGTAGCATCACATATGAAAAAAACATGTCCTATTAAACCCCTAACCCCCCAGAAGGAACACAGCTGCACATATGGATTCCATAACCTGCCCCCATCTCAGGTCACCCTCACCTGAGAGAATAAAACACAGACTCTGGAGACCAGAAGAGCTCTAACGTGGCAATTGCAAGTCGGAGTTAACCTTTCAGATAATTATCCTTCAACTGCGTAAACAATAGTAGAGCACGTTAACACCCCTGAAATGTGGGCTAATCGTCACCAGCTGCTACGCAGGGTGTATTTCCAACAAGTCTAATTTGCTTTCCTTCCCGTCCTTATTTTTGTGTCAGGTTTCGCACGTTTGTAAATCATTTTTGAAGTCCAGGTCACCACTCCCATTACAGACCATGACGTCAGCCCACCGGGAGAGAGAGAGAGAGAGAGAAAAAACTCTTTAACTTTAAATTGTTCTTCTTTTCTGCCTGTGCTGTGGGTTTCCTCTGATAAGGAACAAACAGAATAACCATTACTCTTCATCCACCCACCCCTGTTGTTTTTATTGATTTCCAGTGTGTGTCTGCGTGTGCGTGTGTGTGCTGCACGCATTCGCTCTGCGCTCCTTGCCAACTGTAACATTGCCAAGGCAAAGCCGACAAGCAAGCTCCACAGGCACCAGTCTCATACAACAGCTGTGTCACATATGTTGGAGATCGATATAAACAAACATGGCCGCCCCCGTGCGAGACACGATTGACAGGTATGATTCATCTCGCGCCACCCCGAGGGGAGGGTAATAATAAGCACAGATAGATCATTTCCCATTGCGGTATTAAAAAGAAGGGGAAGAGAAAAGGAAGGGGCCTGGGGGGTTAGCGCAGGACAAGAGGGGGCAGATCATTCACCTCCCGTGGCAAACCCCCATGACTCCGCACACAAGCCACGCTCGGTCGGGGCTGATTAGAACAGTGTGAATCCTCTCATTCTTTTTTTTCCGGCCGTCTTCTGAAGTCTGAAGCGCAAAACTGACTCGGCATATAGATGGATCTGGCTTTTTTTTTTTTCCGGCACGGGGCTAATCGCCGCGGCAGCGTCACCGCTGAGAATAGGGGGGGGGGGGGGGTGTTGGGGAGGATTACCCGGGTGTCAAGAGGCTGGCGGCGGCAGTATTGTAGGAAGGCCCCGGCTGCTTAGGCAGCAGTTTGTCTCATAAAGGCTCATAAAGGCTGAAGCCGCGCTCTCACGGAACCGTGCAGAAGAACCACTGACGGCAGCAGAGGGCGCGGGCCAGGCGGGGGAGGGGGGGGGGGGGGGTGAGCACCGGAGAGGCCCGATGAGGAATAATGACTTGAAACAATATTCCTCCAAGGATAGCCAGAACCGGAATCAGAAACAGGGCTAATTGTTCTCTGTCTGTGGTTCCGTGGTTCCGGTTGGAAATGTCAGAACGACTTTAGCACAGTCCACATGCCAGGGATGTGCATTAGAGGAGGACTGTAGGGTGGTGGGGTTGTGTGTGTGCGTGTGTGTGTGTGTGTGTGTGTGTGCGCCTGTGGGGGGAGGGAGGGTGTTTCTAGTGACAGACATCATCTGTACGCGCCGATTCCCAGAGACAACTCTGTCAGAGCGCGACAAGCGCGTGTCAGAGCGCCGCGCCTTACGCCGTGCCAGATCACACACGCTGCCGCACTCTGCCTCTGATGCCGCCATCGCCCCGACTCTCCCCCCACCCCCCCCCACCTTCCGCCCCCCCCTTCCGCCGCCGACGAGCGCCAGGCGGGCAGCCAGACAGACTCCTCGCCTCGCCGCGGCGGCACACACCGCCACCCGCCAACATCTGCGCAGCCAGGCCTGGCTTCTCCCGGAGGAGGGCCCTTTAGTCGCACGCTAAACAACACAAACGGCAAAATCATTAGATCACTGAGTTAGAAGATTACGGCGCGACATGCCTCATTTCTGCCGCGCCGCGGCCGTCTGCGATGTCTGAATTTTGTGGCACAGGAATTCGTCGCGCGGATGTTCGAGCACTGCTACTACCCAGAGAAATGTCTTCACCTGGCTCCGCTCGTTGTGACACTTAACACAGTATAGCAACACAAACCTGCAGTAACAGTAAGGCTTAATTGTAACCCCGGGCAAAACTGAAACCGACCCAAGTGTGATACTCTATATTCTGTTAACAACTAAAGGCAGAGACGGAGCCACCGTGACTGTGTTGGCTCAGCTCCAGTTGGAGGTGGGCCCTGGGGGGGGGGGGGGGGGGGGGGTTCTGGCTGAGCCCCTGAGCTGCATGGCCCTGCATGTGATTATTTAGATGATTCGGTATTAATTCAGGGTCCCCGTGAGCACGTCTCACTGCCCTGATGAATGGAGAGCGCAGATTAATCAGCATCTATTTGTAATGTGTCTGATTAGTCCACTGGAATCAAAGGCATTGTGTGTGTGTGTGTGTGTGTGTGTGTGTGTGTGTGTGTGTGTGTGTGTGTGTGTGTGTGTGTGTGTGTCCTGTGCTGGTGGTGGGGCTGCAGGAGGCCCCGTGCCTGCTGTGCTCTCCTACTCTATTTGCCATTGTGCTCGGCTTGATGCACCGTTTCTTTGTTTACGATGATGACACACTGCCATCAAACAGCATCGCATTGGGTCTGACACATGAAACAGACATGCGCCCACACATACACACACACACACACACACACACACACACACGTGCGCACACAAACACAGGCACAGATACACACACACACACACAACGAGACACACACACTTATACTCACACTGACATACAGAGAAGGGGAGATGGATGTGTCAGTTGTGAATCCTGACATGGAAGGCACAGCAAGGCAGTAAGAGGGAAATGATGGCACGGGAAGATTCAACTCAGTTTTCATCTCGACTGAACTGTGCTTTGATATTTGCTCTTTGTTCATGCAGTTGTTTTACAAAACATGTTTTTTTTTCACCAGCCATAGGGCAGTCAGCAATTTCCCCAGTGCTTTTGAGGATGCACAAGCGCTGTTGTTGATGTTTACCTGGGGACTATGCCCTTGACCTTGGGTAGGGTTTGTTTGTTTGTTTGTGGCATCCTGTGGCAGTCAGACTGCAGAGGATGCTGCTGTTGATGTGTGTGTGTGTGTGTGGAGGTGTGGCCGCTGTAACAAGTGGTGCTTTGTCTGTGTGGTCCATTGTCCGTACCACACAAGGTTTTATGCCACTGCTTGGTTGGACTTCCTATTGTGATGCACTCCCTAGAATGTCAATTATTTCTCAGATATTGCACACCTGTGAAGCAGTTCCAGTTTTTGGCACTTGTTAATTCGCCAAATTTCTTTGTGAAGTTGAAATGATCGGTCACGTTTAGGGCTGAAGCGATTACTCGAGTAACTCTAATAATTCAATTACAACAAATTCTCTGGATGTTGTCATACAGAGAGTAGATGTGGAGGTGAAAAGTACTGTAGTTTTAGTGATCAAAAGGTGGAAATTATAGCAGTTAACACAACACGACTTAACACGAGTGGGATAGTGGACTCCATATACTGTAATGTACACAACAGGAAAACTGTTGACCTGAAAATGGAGGCTGATTGAAGGAAAAGCTTTGTAAAGTAAAATTTGAAATAAAATGATATTAAATAATATAATATATACAGTGTGTATATATATATATATATATATATATATATAATATGGTATATAGCCTATTGTTTTGACTATTCAGACAATAGCATTAAATTAAATGGCAAAATTATTAACAAGTGAAGCACTGTTTTATCAGGTAAAATATGTGGTTCTAACAGAAGGCGCCATCAATGCAGTGTTTTGGACAGTTAATGCATTTTCATTATCTCATATTTTTAATCATTGAAAAACTTTTTGTGAAGGTTGTATTTTCAAAACTGTTATGATTAGACATTTGAACATTTACAGCATTATGTGGGGCTTTTAAGGAAAATTGGCAGAATGTCTCGATTTATCAACAGTGTTTTTCAGCTGTTTTGTTTCATGCAGCAATATGGTGACTCACAGTGCATGTTTCAGTCATATTGCTGTAAACACTGTAAGTTTGAATGTTCTGCGCCAACAATTTCTGATATGCTAGAAATCCACTCCGGTTGTATCGGAACAACAATGTTGACTGTGTCGTTGTCCAATTGCACATCACAAACCCGTTCAAACTACATGATAGTGCGATTGAAAGGTGTGATTAAACGTTTGTCTGATTCAACCAGTTCAGGGCTGAAACCATGTCGACATCAGACAGTGTCTACTTGGCATAAAACAGAGACTTCCAGAACATTCCTTCAGAATATTATCCTTCATTCCTTTTGAAGCTGTTCCTGTTCATAAAGGTGTAACAAAGACTTCCCTCTCTCCTCCTACATCTGTTTGGTCTGATTCTTCCCACACCTGTGGCACCAAGGAGAGCTTTTATAATGAACACACACACACACACACACACACACACAGATACACAGATACAGATACACACACACACACACTGAGACACACACTTATACTCACACACACACACACACACACACACACACACACACACACAGTTCACACAGAGAGGAGAAATCATCTATTCAGTATGGGGCGGTGGAGAGAGAGATGAAGGTGCTGGTCTACACCAACCATCTCCACCCTGCTGTGTGTGAGGCGTTCTGCTCGCGCCCTCATGCTGCCACGCCTGAGCTTCCTCCTGTCCTGTCCTGTCCTCTCTCTTCTCTTCGCAAGCCAGACTCAACCAGCCAGGTCAGACTCAGACCCACTCTTCATTTATACATGAGGACTTGTTTCTGTGAGCCGTTTCCTCAGAAAATGAGCAAAGCCTTCGCTTTCAGACAGAATCAGCAATAGGCCTAATTCAACTCCTGCAGTGTTGCTGTTTTTTCTATACCTCATCTAATTCAGTGTATTAAGAGCTTTCGCATTGGACAATAAACATGCGTCGTTATGAAGAAGAATGTTGAACACACACACAAGCTGTGGCATGAATATGTACATTTACGAACGGTGGCTAAAGCAGGATAAAACATGGCAAGGGTCTTGCTGACACTGATGAGGACCGAAAACAGCCCTTTGTTTTAGTTCCGCACCAGAGGCTATGAGCAGAATGCAAAAATCAGTAATTTATTTGTTTACTTTTATTTGCCAGCCAGTGTCTAATGAAACCACTCCAATCACAGTTTAATGTGACTTAATGCACACATTCTGTCTTCAAAACAGCTCCTATAATGACAGTAATATATATATTAGACAGTTTAATTAGATGGCACTTTAATTGTCTACATGCAGCGCTCCATTAGGAGGACCTAGTCCTGCTCTTATGTGCAAATGGGTGTGTTTCTATGTGTGACTGTGTGTAAGAGGTGAGTGTGTGTGTGTGTGTGTGTGTGTGTGTGTGTGTGTGTGAGTGTGTGAGTATACTGTAAGTGTGTGTGTGTCTTGGTGTGTGTGTGTGTGTGTGTGTTTGTGTGTGTCAGTGTGTGTGTGTGTGTGTGTGTGTGTGTGTGTGTGTGCATGTGTGTGTTAGTGTGTGCATGTGCATGTGCCTGTGTGTGTGCGTGTGTGTGTGTGTGTGTGTGTGTATGTGTGTGTGTGTTATTCTTAGTCTTTCCACATGAAAGAATGAGTCCCCCCCCCCCCCACCTCCAAAAAGCTCTATGAATGCATCTCTGCTGGAATGCAGGCATACAGTATGTTAACAATGGGCCAGGAAGGCCAAGTGGGATTCATCTTGTGTTGCCATGGTTGACTCACACAAGCGCTGGAGGAGAGAAGCCAGTTATTATTCCGCTGGCAAAGAGCAGAGCGTTTTTCTACATTCTTTGTTCATCTTAGTTCTACTTTGTGTTAATATTTTGAAGATGAAGGCTTAGGGATTACAGTGTGCAATGTCCATGCCCAAGTCTTTTGAAATGGTTTCTGAGATAAAATACCAACATCAAGATGGGAACAAAGATGGCAGTTTTCAGTTGCAGAGGGCTTATCTGTAAGGGTGTCTGTCTTGTGTGTGTGTGTGTGTGTGTGTGTGTGTGTGTGTATGAATGGTGTGTGTGTGTGTGTGTGTGTGTGTACTGTATGTCAGGATGAATGTGTGACTGTGTCATATGTTTGGACGCTGTCCATCACAGCATGTCCTGGTAAAAGCGGCCCTTTCAGCATCGCTCCTCTTTCTGTCCAGGCCTTTGTTGAGGCCCCCTCACATCGATCGCAGCCGAGCCGCGGAGAGAGAGCACTACAGTACTTAATGGCCAGCGCGAGCCCAGATCACAGTGGTGTCATACGTAGCCTATAGCCACATCCTCAGCACAGAACAGAACACACTGCACAAATGCACTCGCACAGCCTGGCGCGTCCTGCTCCTGCCCTTCACATCTCGTAAACACACTAAAGATCAAACACACTAAACAAGCACACAGACATAACGCACCAATATACGCAATCTCAGTGTTATGATTTTGCAAGTCTCTGTTTTTGTTATACAAAATAACAACTCCTTGATCCCCACGTGTTTTGGGTGGCTTTTATATGAGTGGGGAGATCTTCTCTTTTTAAGGGCACAGTCAGAGAAACTGTAAAACATTCTGGTCGTTACGTTTGAGCCGTTGCTAAGGCTCCCTTTTGTCTGCCGATGATGCCATTTATTATTCCAGTGTCGGAGACGTCAGGACGCAGAGCAGCGGAGAGACTAATTAAACTGACATTTCCAAATATACTCTCCCATTCCTTACCACAAAGCAAGAGAAGGAGAGAGAGACAGAGAGGAGAGAGGGAGAGAGGGATGAAGCTTTCGACAGAGGCACGGAGATCACTAAATACAGTAGCTAATGGTGTAAGTCAGTCAAGAAGCCCCTGCGATTCTCATCTTGCGCTCCGCTGCCATGTCATCTTTCCAGAACGATCCGGCAGGCTCCTCCGCGCGTCCGTGGCTTCTGGACCCGACCTGTCAGCCAGGCTCCATGACCTCAGCACTGGCCAGCCGAACCTGGGTCGCTTCCCACTAAATAAACCCGGGCCGCGCACTGGCGCCGCTGCTCCCAGCGAGCTCAAATAAACAGCGAATGTCCTCAACATGGAAATGTCTGAATCACCCTATTTGTTTTTGTCATTACGGGGTTTTTATGGGCCCTTGCCGTTTAAAATACACAGAGCTGCTCCTCCGCTGTCCCCCAGCTGGATTGATAGCTTCTGTTCTTCTGTTACTTCCATCAGAGAAGTCGTTCCTGTAGCATTCTAGCCTGCTTTACTGATCCCTCATGATAAGCTCTATTCAGGATTCTCCTCTCACATCTGAAAGTACTTGGCCTTGATA
The DNA here is from genome assembly GCF_963854185.1 of Sardina pilchardus. NCBI lineage: Eukaryota > Metazoa > Chordata > Actinopteri > Clupeiformes > Clupeidae > Sardina > Sardina pilchardus. Next base: position 27,025,104 of record NC_085017.1, on the reverse strand, counting down.
AGATGCATTGTGAGACATACTTGCCGTGACATAAATATTTGCTTTGTAAGGCCCCCATACTGTAGGTTTTTATGTCTGTGAGATCTAGACAGAAGAGCTAGACTTCCACAATGACGAAATGGCACCTCACTTCTTGCTTGATAATTACATTATGATTGAACCAATTTTTCAATTTGAAAAAAAAGAAATGTTGCTTAATATAAAAATGTCTTGGTGCAAGTGGTGCCTACTTAACCAGATGGTGGTGGCGGCTATAAACAGACATTGTGTGCACACTCAGCCAGCTTTTTGTGGCAGCAGGAGAAACAAAGGCATCAGCTTTGGGAACAAAGTGTAGTCATGATGAGGCACTGGTCCAAGGGGTCAGGTCATGCAGGTTCTGGAATAACAGGTATTCATCCCAGTGTCCAGTGTTCTGGTTTTCCATTCGGTTTCCCTGCTGTGCTGTTGTTTGGCCGAGTGAATTGAAAGATTTTTTTTTCTTCTCATTTCCAGATTTAGACGTGATGATAATGTGAAAGAGGTTCAGATCTGTGAGTCTGAACCACAGCCCAACGCTGTGAGACACGTGCTACTGTAGCAGCAGACACTGGCAACCATGGACTGGACTGCCCTGCAAAGCAAAAAAGGCAAAGTAACTACGCAGAGGCAGAACTGAGAACTCATTTTCGACCAAAAATGCAGTTACTGCCTTTTTGCTTTGTAGGGCAGTGTAGTCAGCAACTGAAGGTTCAACCTCAGCTGGCGACTCATGCCTCTATGTAGCATGTATCTACATCTTACTGGTACAATTTATACTTTGACAATTAAACAGGCCAGCTAGATATAAAAGACTGTAACTCTAGTCAAGCCAAAAAAAAGCAAATGATCTGCCCATTGTAAAATAGTGTCTCTTCCTTCAGCGTTATCCTCTTTAATAAAACACAAATTGTATCTCCAGTAAAAGGCCCTGATGAAAACTATACTGTATGACTAGCTAGCGGACACTGAGGACATCCATCCACTGAATAGGTGAATTGAGCTGTAAACACACGACAGCTGCTGCTTTCACTGCACTCCAGGTTTGGCCTCAACATCAAGGCTGCACTCCCACATCTGGTACATCTCTACAAGATAACGGATATGCCATATCCAGACCAAAAATACACCTCCGCCTTTTTTTTTTTTTTTTTTGCGGCGTGATTGAATCCTCTTGTCCTGGAAACCTGGGAGCTTCACACATAAAAGGTGCTCAGCGTCAGAGAGCAAATTGGTCTGTGCTGGAAGGATTGGTACAATCAACCTCCAACCGTATAATTAGTAATTTGATTGGGATTAAAGTCAACTTGGAAAGCAAGAGCGTGGCCAATTCAAATCAGCATATGAAATGTGATTAAATTAATGGAGAAAAAATTGAAATATTAATGTCTGGATTGGGGAAACTGGGTCCCAGGTCACGGGCATGAGTCGTGAGTTGTTTGAACTCCTCCTAATTATGGACACACTGGGAATCATGGGAAAGTGGAATACTCACTTTTCTCGCCGCCGACTTGTCTTTTTTCTTCTCCAAAGCTGCTCTCGCTGAGAGCTCTCTGCATAGCTGTGTATCTCTGATCTCTGGTGCCGTCTCAACAGGGCCGTCTGCAGCAGTGCCAGTGCCAGTGCCAGTGCAGCGCTGTGACTGCGGGGAGACAAAAGCAAATCACAAGCGAACGCACTTCAACCAACCTGGACTGCTCAAGGAGCAAGGCATCTCCCCAGCTGTCCAGCCAGTGAGTGCTCCTGCGCAGGGAGGTGGTGCTCTCTGGGAGGGCTGGAGGAGGTGCCGTGTATGGAGGTGGTGTGGTATGCATTAAATGACACAAAGGACTGGCGTTACATATATATATATATATATATATATATATATTTTTTTTTTTTTTTTTAGATCAAACGTCACTCACATTTTGTAGTGCAGCCAGGCCTTTACAGCACCATTTACGCTGGTGTAATTTAGAGTGGTGGGGGTGTCGAGTGATGCACTCACAATGTCGCTAATTGAAAGTTTCAACTGTTATAAATATAAAGTGCTCCGTGGGTGTTCTTAAATAAAAGTGCAGGAAAGCACATTAACATACCTCGTTCCAATCTGAATTCATTTGTGGAATTCAATTGAAACTTTTCAAAGTGAGAATTGACAGCCATGAATTTTCAAATTTCCTATTAGTGTGGCTAGTCGGTCATTAAAATAACAATTTGAGATATCATTAAGCACAATGACTGTTAGAAAAAAAAGCCGGAATGGCTCCTCCAGACATAAAGGACAGAAGAAAGGGGTGAAAAAGCCATATGTTTCAGAAGACAAGCTAGATGTATTACATTTGTCTCAGGACAATGACTTATTGATAATATGATGACAACGGACTCCATTTTGTTTGCACTTACCCCACTCTGGGACGCTTGTGAGCAGCATTTGGCTTTTGGGAGAGCATTAAAAATTCAGCTTGAACATGCTCGCAAAGAGGTACTCGGATGTGAAATATTAAGAGAGCCGTGAGATCGGGGACTACCCATATGCAACACACACACACACACACACACCCACACACACACACACACACACACACACACACACTCACAGACACATAAATACACTCATGCACACTTAAACACAGACTGAATTTAATGGAGAGGCAGGGATCCTCACATTCTCATGTTGACACAATGCACATATTCAGTTCATATTCAGATATTGCAATACTCTGTAATTAATTCCAGAGATTACAGACATCATCTGTGGCCTTTACGGAGACACCTCGGGTGACTATCCTGTCCATCACCCTGCATGTGTGAGACATACAGTAGCATAGCTTCTTACAAATTGCATTGTCTCAGAGAATTTTCTGGTAACTAACTTGCCATGAGCTAAATCACTTTGATATGAAACATGGATGAACGATGGGGAGCGTGCGAACCCCAGTGATGTCGTAATGTTCCTAGAGTGTATTCGGGAATATATTAGCTAAACAGTTGTTTGTTTAGGTCTGACCCATGTTTGTCAGTCCGTTATGACCTGGCTATAGTGACCTGTGTGTGTGTGTGTGTGTGTGTGTGTGTGTGTGTGAGAGAGAGAGAGAGAGAGAGAGTTTGTTCAGGAATGGGAATGAGTTCAAGTATATCCATCCCAAACTCTGACCAATTTAAACAATGTGTTCACTCTGTAGACATAAGCCTGATCAGTCTGTTCAATCCCTTGACATGAAAGCAACGCAATGTACACGTTTTACTACCCCATTTCGATGCTTCACTGACTGGAGATGCACTCTCAGACACAGCTGAGTTCAGAATGCCGACTGCCCTATGGAATATTTTTACAGGAAGGAGTGCAACCCTTTTTGTCGGTTTTAGACAAATTGTGTAGTTAGTGCTTACCTATTATGTTGAAAATGTACAGTATATAAAAAAGGGGAGTCCCACATTGTTTTACTGATTTTAAACAGTTCTTCCCACAAGATCAACTCATGCAGAAATGCACTGTTAATCCTTATAGTATGAACTGCCATTTCACTATGCAGGTTAGATTATTCTGGACACCATAATATGATAATAATTCATTCCAGTTGTTATGCGGAATAAGAAGCTCTGTGTACACTAAGTATAACATCACAAATTGAGACATGTTTAATGAATAATTATTGAATACATTTAGTTGTTGAATCTCTATTATGACTTTAAAGACACACGGCTCCATTTGGTCAGTCTCTAGCATCTGTTTAGGATGGGCCTGTGTGACCCAGGCAGACTCTACACCTGCTGGATATATGCTTTATTCATGAAGCGACACACATGTGTTCGTGTGTGTGTGTGTGTGTGTGTGTGTGTGTGTGTGTGTGTGTGTGTGTGTGTGTGTGTGTGTGTGTGTGTGTGTATGTCTGTGTGTGTGTGTGTGTGTGTGTGTGTGTGTGTGTGTGTGTGTGTGTGTGTGCAGAGGAAGAGATGGGGAAGAAAAACTCCAGCACTGAAGGGACCTAAGCACTCATAACATTAAAATGCATGATACTAGGGAGGTATCTCCAAAAAAAAAAGAAATGGGCAGAGATAGAGAGAGAGAGAGAGAGAGAGAGAGAGAGATGGAGCGGGGCTCAGGATGGAGAGAAAGAGGGAAGGAGGGAGGTAAATAAACATAGACGAGGCGCTTTATGAAATATTAAAGTCAACACAAACAATGAAAGTAACGGAGGGATTTAGCAGTGGCCAACTCAGCCCAGGGGGTACATTTTCAAAGGCGAGCGAGGAGCTCTGCAGCAGTCTGCCGCCTCAGAACCATTACTTAGAGCGGAGAATGAGAGCAATTTTCTGAAGCTTCGGAGTCGGCCTCCTTCACAGCGTGAGCGAATAAACATTTCTTTTAGATCACAGGTTTACCTCCAGTCGTGGATAACCATACGTCTATTTTTTTTCTTTCTTTTTTCCCTCCCTTTACACCTTGCTCACCCCTGACACACATAAACAATATGGGGTATTAAATATGATGATGCAAGCTTGATGCAGGCTTGGTTTATGCTGATTGATTTAAAAAGATTTAAAAAAAAAAGATAGAAATAAATAAATAAATAAAAAATACAGAAAGATTTATGTTTTCTGATTGATGACTTGTGATTGTGGTGCGCACGTCTTATTTCTGATTAAAACTGCATGCAATGACTCATCCTCCACTAGAGCCCCCTTTGCAATATTAGAAATAGAGAGACCCACTGAAGTCCCAGCGTTTGCAATAGTAGTGCGGAATGAACACACTGTTGCATGAGACTTGCAGCATTAAACGGTGCTATTTTTCTCTCAGCAATGAACATGAACATTATTCCCACACAATGAAAGTCAGAACAGGTATGCTCCAGTGATTTTTTGTTCTTCAGTTGATCTTATGCTTGTTGTGAAACTGTAATTGGTGAGATCCTGCAGACCAAACTACATTAATGAGGATTTCATGTGTGAAGTCATATGACTGGCTTTTCTAATAGGCTATCGCTGTCGAGCCTCCCACGCAGTCCCTCTCTTCTCCGAGCTCACCGCGAGGAACAATTTATTCTTCCATCAGAGCTGAGATCTTCATCTCAATTACTGAGAAAGTTCAGAGGGATAAAAGTGACTGGAAGACAGAGTGAGGATATTTTGTGTAAAGCAAATCTGTAACCATGCAGAAACTATATTTTAAACCTGTTCTATATTCCGAACACAGATTGTACTGTTAAAACTTCCTTCAAAGTCTATGCAATTGGAGAACGGCAACAACATACTTAAACCAGTCATTATTAAAAAGAATAAAGTTATTTGAATGAATGTTTTCACGTCTCATGGCCATTTTAATACATGCTTTAAAGTTCTCTTGGGCATCACAATCCATCATTTCAGCTAAAGTATTCCTTCAGTTTGTGTTGTTGTCAGACCCCTGCAAGTCGGTCTCCTGCTTTTTCTCGAAAAATATGTTTCACTTCAAAAACGCGTCCTACAACCTGAACTGAAGAAGCTTTTTACTAAACTCAGAGAATGTCTCAGCAGGAAAAGTTGTCTTTCATCAAGGAGATGGGCAAAAGGAAGGTTTTTTTTTATCTCCCTCCTATTTTCATTGATACCTGTGGAGGGAGAGAATACGAGCGGAAGAAAGGAAGCTGTCCTTCGTCCAGCCACAGCAGCAGTAGTTACAAGTGACTGGGAGAGAAAGAGCCGTTTCTAAGTGCTCCGCGGGCCCTGACCTGTGTCTCCCAGCGTCGGCCTGCCTTGTCTGCCTCTGCCCTTGCTCTGTCCTTGTTGGCGAGATGGACTGAAAGAGTTTTTATTTATAAAGAAATCGCAATCTGGGTCTTAAAAAGTCTGATAGGAACACGTTTCTTATGTCACACACTCTTTTATTTTATTCTTTCTTTCTTTCTTTCTTTCTTTTTCTCTCTCTCTCTCACTTGCTATTCGCCCACATCTCCATTCCCTTGACCTCTCCTTCTGGCATGAGGCTCAGTGGCAAAATCATCCATCCACGACGAGTGTGTGGTTCTCTCACCTTATACCTTTTTTTTATTTTTTTGCCATCACCGCCTTACATCTAGACCCAAGGTGAGCTTGTGTTTCCATACACTTCAGGAGACCCGACCCCCATCTAATGTATTCAATGAGTTCTTTCAGTCCGGACCGTCTTCTTCACCCTGAACTACACATGACATTACTGCTATTGTAAGTCATATCATGTCACTTTTTCTTACTGTGTAGCTAATGGCATGCCTGACACATAATCTATTCAGTGGGGAAATTAGTGATGCCCTTTTTTTATTAAAAAAACAAATCAACTCAAGCACGCTCAGTTCATGAGGACTAGGTTACAGTTGTTCATCAGTCCATCAGTGTACAGTATAGATCCCGCCCAGACAATTTGATTGGTCTGAACACCTCTGGGTTAGACATAAAGACTTCTCATTGGAGTGACTCCAGACCGAATTTCCCAAATTCCAATTTTGTGGGCAAGGTCAATTTGGGCTGGCTCTAGATGGCATAGAATTTACAATGACGTCCTTCACAAACTCAGCAGAGACAAACATACATATTCAAGCCTGTATTATAATTGTGTTGAATTTTGATATGTCTTCTATGATATTGATGTATTTTATTGTATTTTCTTCTGTGATGTGGTATATGGTGATGAATAAGGTAAACAACAGTCAAATGAAGCTGTCTCAGGCATTTGGAATGATGAATGCCGACATCAACCATGAAGAATAATTCCTGAGCTGTTACTCTGGCAGATCGTCCGGCACGTTTGGAGAACTCAATTTATGGACTCCAGCATCCATCATTTTAATGTGATTTAGTGGACATACAAATAACCCCGTCTGTCCTTCACCGCCCAGGACGCATGCCGCGGCTGCACTGAAGAACGTACAGTACATCTCACACAGAGTCCAGAACTACGCCGTTTAACCAGCGAGGCCAAGGAGCAGGGGCCTGTTTGTCACACACACACGCTCTGGTCTCCAGGAGTAAAAAAAATGCACTTTAATGAATGCACTAATTGCATTGATTCAGGATGAAACCAAGGACAATGCTTGTGCCTTTTGTCCATGAAAACACAACATTTTATATTTCATTTAGGAAATCTTGAAGGCAGCACATTCTTTTTTTTTTGAAAGCACAGAAACATGTCATTCGTACCTGGCCTAAACCACTTTACATTTTGTGTCCAAAAAACATCTGACTACATCTGACTGCATAGATGAAAGAGGCTTATTTCAGACAAAAGCCATTTAGTCCACAAAATGCATTTCCCGAGCCTGCAGTTGCACTCTGGTAAAATGACCTATAATCACTATATCGGACAGAATACCTTCCATGTTGTTTGTTTTGCTGGCTTGCCCAATGACAGTTCAACATGAAAGGCTTTTGTCTAGTGCACTCTTCTACTGCCTTACAGTACAAACATCAACATGAGTCCAGCTGGCTTTAATATATAATATAACCTAGGAAGCGTGTGTGCAAACTGAAATGTTAGCGATATATTTAGTGATATCTTGATATCTTGCTGTAAATTTGTAATTAAATATTTTTTCAGGATTTCTTATGCCGAGCTTTAAAAAAGAAAATGCCATTTTAAATGGTCCGGGCAGTTAGAACAACACATCATGACGTATTCCTCTAATAATGTCATTTAGCATCAATCTCTGTAACATTTTAAAATGCAAGCCAATATCCTGTCCAGGTTGTCCACCTGTGCCCCTACCCCATCACAACACACATGCATTTGCTCAAGGTCAGTTGTGCAAATGTGGAGCTGTTTATTCATCTGCACCAGGTGGGTTGGCGGGTGAGGGAGACACCTGCCCCCCCCACCCCCCCCCCCCCCACCCAGGTCACATCTGCTCCTCCTGATGGTGTGGTGTGCATTTGATCAGGTTGTTTCCATGACGTTCTTCTGCCAGCGTGTGTGTCCTCACAGCGCCCCCCAGGACAGAGGCATCATGGGAGTCGGTGTTTTCTTTTGACCACAACTGCACACTACATCTGGACCCCCCCCCACACACACACACGCACACGCACACACACACACTCCATGAGTGGGTGTGCATCCAACACAAAGCCACTTGAAGGCAACAACACAGAAAACATTCTCCTCACAGACATTCAAATAAAATTATATGATAGGCTACATGGAAACTTTGAAGGACCAGGTGTGATATTGATAGATAATAGGTTATATACAGTAGGTTATATTGGTCATTAGGGCCAGAGTATGTCAATTATTTCACAACGCTAATTGTTTCAGGCAAAATAATTGTATCCTCTCAAACAAAGCTAATGGTGACTGTGAGTGTCCGTTACAAAAGCTGACCACCGGTCAGACTGTACATTCCAGTCCAGTTTCTGGCTCTCACTGGTCCTTAATGTAGGGTGACCAGACATCCCCGGTTTCAGGGGACAGTCCCTGTTTTTGGTTGCCTGTCCCCATGAAAATACAGAAAAGCTACCTACTGTATGTCCTCGTTTTTTGATGATAAAACTTGTATGTATTTCAATCAGATTGATAGTCAAAAACTGAAACTGAAACCTGTTTTGTTTTTTTTTTCATATTTTTGGGATTATATCCACCGTTTTGGTTCCAGACCTCTGGTCACCTTACCTTAATGAAGCCCTCCGCTGTGTGACATGCAGTGATGACGAGGAGACAGTCAGACCAGAGGAGGGAAAATGGCCGCCGCCTCTCCGCGGGCCAGAGGGCCGTAAATGACGGGGTGTGAGTGCAGCCGTGCGTACGGCTTCCTCCGCGGGTGTCGGCGGGCGGCGGCGCTCCTGGTAACCGCGGCCGCCCTCTGGGGAGACACTGTTGCTAAGGTGGCGAGGTCACTTTTTCTCTTTCTCTGTCTGCTGTTGCCAACGAGTTAAAACATTTTTTTTAAAAACGCACATACCCCGAGATGTACACACAGGTCAGGTGCCAATTGAAACCCGTTTTCTCATGGGCACAATGGATCCTAAAGGCTACGAAAGTGTTTCTGAGAGGCCCCAGGTGAAGAGAAGTCTATTTTTATCTGTTTGCGGAGAGAGAGAAAGAAGCCACCGAGAGATGATTAGGCTTTCAAATGTATTTTCCTGCCCCCGTTGTGCTGTGCAGTAGCTCCTCAGCCAGTGTTGTGTGCTCCAGAGAAGCCTGTGCCAGTCAATAAACCGCTCCTAGTGACAGCTTTAAAAACTAGTCACCGAAGAGTTAATGAACTGAGGGGTCAGTGGCACCATACCAGATGTTCCCAGTAAGTGCCTCGACATGGAGGCAACAGCTTAAATGCATGTACCAGAGTCTGGTCCCTTACAGGAGAGCTTGAGATAGCCTCTGCCACAACACATGCTGCGCTATACACACACATTACCAGGGACAATTTTTCCATTACTATTGCAGTTCAAATCGAAAGCGTTTATTTAGGAGAATGGGGGGGGGGGGGGTGGTGCTCTGCGGCAAAAAGCTACAATTGCAAATTGTAATATGGAAGAAAATACATATATACGATGAAGTATTGCCACTGTAATGAAGTGCGACATCTCATCTAAGGCTCGCACTTCTTTCAGAGGCACATGCTATTTTCAACACGCTAACCACTCTCTTCCTTCTCATCAATCTGGGTTAAGCTAAATTGCGTTTTAATTTGGTTAGGAGGCACGACGCGGGAGAGTGAAGCTAGTCTTGTTTACCTTAATGGCGTGTGTTCTCGGCCCCGTTAAGCAGTGTTGCTCGCCCATTAGGCTGCACTGGAGTGCTATGGTCTCAGGTGTCTGATCTGAGGAGGGCTACTATACCACCGTGTGTGTGTGTGTGTGTGTGTATGTGTGTGTGCATGTCTGTGTGTATGTGTGGGCTACCACCGTGGCTCACCTCACATCCTCCATTTAAATACAGATCTGAAGACCTATGAGAGATGTCTCTTTCATTTGACATCAATGCGAGAGGACAATTTGAGATATTTTTTTTTCCCTCAGACTCCATTGGCTGACATACATGTAAGGAGATATTCTTTGTATGGAGAACTACACCACAGTAGATTTGTGGGTGAGGTCCAGCCTGGTCCTATCATACTCTCATACATTCATAACGTACAGAGAGTCTGGTCACTTCCTTGAATGCGGATACTCTGTTGATGTTTAAAACTATTGCATCTGCCCAGATCCACTCAGATCTGCCATAACCAATCGCTAATGTTTGGCCCTGACGTGACATGCTCAAACTAGAGCACAACCTCAATGTCATCGTTCTCAGCTACTCCCTCTGTTCGCTGATTGGACCTGCACATTTTTGTCTTGAGAAAACTTGTGAATGTACCGCAGACTCAGACGACGTACTGAAGGGAAATGAAAACTGAGCGGAAGCACTGTATGTAGGAAGGCGGAGCCAGGCTAAAGGATAAAAATTAGTATTTAGCCCCCAACGCTGGCTGAGATGCCATTAAAGCCTTCAGGTGGCGTCCCCACGTCGCACATTCAAAACTC